>NC_134484.1:187055471-187327971 GCF_040206685.1 Ascaphus truei
CAAAATGTCTAATGTCTTGAGTTGTTGTACTCTTCTCTTTATATGACTGTATTTGTTGAGGGTGAGGAAAAGCCTCCTGGTATCCTCCTTAGCAAAAAATAAAAGGGAAAAAAAATAGTGCAATAAAATTTATTAACAGTTGAATAAAAGAGATTTAACACTTACAAGCGGCCGATAATTTCAGGCATAGAGAGGAGATGCTGCCAGACTCCACAACGAGTCCCTTCCTGGGTTGGGGTGGTTTGTCCTGGCTGTTTCCCTGTTGGCAGATGATTACTGTGTTGGTCTTCACTGTAGGTAGCTGTGCTGAGAGTTTCCAAAAGCCCGTGCACACGTCACTGAGGAAGCATTGTCGAAACGCGTTTGACGTTTTTTGGCCACTACAAGCCACCGTAGTATGGATTTGATTCCCCTGCTCTATCTGGCTCAGCGTCCCGCCGTCTGCACATGCGCACGCGCAACGGAGCAGGGAGCTGAAATCTGTGTATGCTGAGGGGACAGGCAGCTCGAGGAGGACATAGCCTGTGCACGGGCTTTTGGAAACTCCGAGCACAGCCACCTACAGTGAAGACCAACACAGTAATCATCTGCCAACAGGGAAGCAGCCAGGACAAACCACCCCAAAACAGGAAGGGACTCGTTGTGGAGTCTGGCAGCATCTCCTCTCTATGCTTGAAATTATCGGTCGCTTGTAAGTGTTAAATCTCTTTTTTTCAACTGTTAATAAATTTTATTGCACTATTTTTTTTCCCTTTTATTTTTTGCTAAGGAGGATACCAGGAGGCTTTTCCTCACCCTCAACAAATACAGTCATATAAAGAGAAGAGTACAACAACTCAAGACATTAGACATTTTGATGTAAGTGTGTCTCCTCTCATTCAGCATTATCTTTCAACCTCCACTGATCTTCTAACCACCCCTACTCCCCCCCTCCCCCTTATTCAAACGAAGAGCTGTGTATAACCACTGTGTTGGTCCCTTACTGTGGTCCCCTCTTTTCTCTCCCTTATTTTATATGCTTTAAACGCCGTGGAGCCACAAGCAGAGCAACGCGCCAGAGGACCCCCCTTTTTTCTACCAGTATCTACACAGAGGTTGGTGAATCACCTCTGAGAGACTCAGGCTGCGGAACTGCATTGTGCAAAGACTGAAGCTACATACTGAACAGTAGGATAACCCACTTTTGGCGCAACTTTTCTCTCTTTTATATAATTGAGAAATAGTGTAGCCTAGTGATTCGGGGAAGTACAGAAGTAGACCTGGTCTACGAAACGCGTAGGAATATTTTATGTATGTATTGGGGCATTTGCCTTATTTTCCCACTTCACTGTTTAACTCATACGGAACCAGCGGTTAGTTCCACTGAGTCAGCACTGGAGGGTCACTTATTGCGACGTGATCCAATGACGTCAATGATTCCGCTATTGGCACCAGAAGCATTACGGCTACGTTGAGGGTACTGAGTCCCTCATCTGTACTGAGGGTACTTAATGGCACTATATAAATAAAGACATACAATACAATACTGAATCCCTCAACCGACAGTGTGGGAGATATTTGTTTGTTCCAACTATACCACTAAACATTCCGGATCCCAACGAACTGCCACTATAGAACTGGAAGTCATCCGGTAGCAGCCTCCTGGATACGAATACACCTGGATACAGGGATACCTATACATACCTGATTGGGATACAACTGCGGCGGCCATCCAGGGAGCAGGAACCAGTTGATTGCTGTAGCAGTAACATGTACCCTAAACATGGAGATGGTATCCCGTGGAGGGAAGTGCAAATGGTGCACAGCTTGTTGAGCCAGAAAAAAACGACGGTGGCTGGATCAAGAATTAGTAAAAAAAACTAACTCTTTATTGGGTCATCCAAACAAAACACTCACAAAGCAATGTGAGAGGAACCTCTAACGTGTTGCAGGCTAACCTGCCCTTTGTCAAAGAGTGTGGTTCCTCTCTGAAAGTGCCGGTAGGGGGATCCGATGCCGAAAGCCACGCCCACCCATGAGGTCACAGATACGTCCTCCAATGGAAAATCACGAAGGGCTGAATACGGGAACCCCGAGTGGCGCCACGTCAAAGGATCCTCCACACCAACAAGGCACCAGAGAAGTGATAAAAACAGAACCAATAATATGCTGGCAAAAAATTGAACCACTAAAAACGTGAATCAACATACAGTATAACATATAACATAACATAAAACAATATCATTAGTGTCAACACAAAAAGAAGACAAAGAATATCAAAGTTACAGCTATATAACATGACTGTGGACACTAAGAATACCAAAAAAGAAAAAAAGAATAAAAATGTTAAAAAGTGCCTAAAGCATAAAAATCAAACCATAAACTAAAAACAAAGCTATGTGTATATAATAAAAAATAACTGAATTGATAGAAACAAAACAAGGACTCCAATGTACTCCATACAGTATATAAAAATGAAAGAACATTATTCATAATGAAATAAATGCTCAATGGTAGACATAAGAACTAAATTATTATTATTAGCAAAATGTACATGCCATGTTATAAATCAATGCATAATCTAAAGATACAGTATACTGTATAACAAAAATAATGAATATTGCAAATATCAATAAATAGCATAGATGAATGGCATACTATACAGGAATACAATCTGGAAAATAGTCATGTCCAAAAACAGGTGAATGGAAGAGGGAGGGAGAGGGGAGGGGGGTCGGAGGGGGGAGGAGGGATCATCATCCTCATCTGAAATTGCTACATTCTTTATGGTTTATGATGCTTTATTCTCACTGTTGAGCACAGATACGGAGCTCCGCTCTATTTTTTCTACTGTACCCTAAACATGCCATGTTTTAAAAAATGGAATCTTTTGTACTTGCAATAATTACCAAAGAAAAAAATGATTGATATCAGCGCTGCTCCTTGGGATGACAGACTCACCAGGTAGGTAATAAAATCAATTTATTAAATTACATAAAACAGATACTAGAACATAACAAAAAAGACCTCCTCCCACATGTTTCGGGCGAGTTCGCCCTTTCTCAAGAATACTCCTTGAGAAAGGGCGAACTTGCCAGAAACATGTGGGAGGAGGTCTTTTTTGTTATGTTCTAGTATCTGTTTTACAGTATGTAGATTTAATAAATTGATTTTATTACCTACCTGGTGAGTCTGTCATCCCAAGGAGCAGCGCTGATATCGATCATTTTTTCTTTGTTACTTCTGGATCATGGTCGCGCAGGAAGTGCGTCATTACCCTTTCAGGTATCACAAGACCAGGAGACACAGAGGGGACGGACTCTCGTGAGCTGTGTGAGCTCCATCCGTGGGCTGCTGCAATTGCGACCGCTGGCCCCACATGGGAAGCGGGTCTGCAAGTGGCCCTTACCCCGCATCTTCAAAAGGTCTTTTTTCCTGCTCCGCACTTATATCTTATTTGGCTACTAGCTGTGGGGGTCAACCTTGAGTGGACAGATGGTTCCTTTGGATATCTGCAATAATTACCACCCAAATTTTGTCACATTATATCAACATTTTAACACTATGAGAGTTGTGCTCTGTGTCTTTTTTTCTTTTCATGAGGGGGATAATATGTCTAATTCTAAGGCAGAGAGGCAATTTGAACATTTTTGTTAAATGTCCTAACATCCCTCATAAAGAAAATCTTTTAGCATGGTGGGCAAAAAATGCACCTACTGTATCTTACCTGAATTGTCAAAATTGGCCAGACGTCACTTGTCATCACCTCCAAGCAGCATACCCAGTGCAAAGCAGGAATCATATATGACGAGCGGAGGACTAAACTTCTTCCACGAAATGCAGAAAAACTATTGTTTCTTCATCATAATCTCCCATTGTTGAATTTTAATTATTAACATTGTAACTGTAATTAAAATATTAATAATGCAAAAAGTTTAAAATGTTAAAAGCTGGTACTGTTAACCAGTCGTTGATATAATTATAAGGGTGAACAGAGAAGATTCCAGGCGGTGCTGTGAAGCACTGACCAGGCAGTCCCTATAGCGTGCACTCAGTGCGTGCATAATATTTACATGTGTGGGAAAATATTAAGATTTCTTAAAGTTTATGTTATAAGCTGTTACTGGTACTGTTCACCAGCCATTATTAAACATAACTATGATGTATAATATGTCAAATGTATAATTAAAATATAATTTCTCTGAATCTGTCTTGCAGAAGTTCATTTAATTTGTTTTTATACACAGTACCCAGCCCCCTGGTGCTGGGTCCGGCTAATTTCCGGGTTTGAAAAATTGCCGGGTAAGCCGGGTACTGGGTAAATTCCAGATAATCTAATTGATATTGTAGATCACTAATCTTTCAATCTTGTTCTTCAATCCTGGATGACATGCAGTCTTTTTGGTATAGACAGAGCTACATGTCCTCTTCTATGACCTCCACTTTATTGCCGATCTCTGTAACATTCTTTTTAATATCCAAGATCTTTTGTTGAAATGTTTGTTTGATCTGAGCAATTAAGTCTTGGAGGTCAGTTTTTGTGGCTACTTGTTTGATGTCTGCTCTTGTTACATAGTCAAATATCTCACTAATGTTTTCTTTCTCCTCGGTTTTTTATGATGCTATGTGGGGAGAAGCCTGAAGAGCGTTCCCACCATGCGGTGAAATGGCCTTTTCTTAATTATCGCGTTTACTAACAAAATGTGACACCGTTTGATTTTTCTTTCTGGTATGCATTGTCTAGGAGGTATAATAAAGCTGTTTTTATTATTTTGTAGCCAAGCTCCCCACTTACCTCCAATTCGGGGAAGAAGGCTGCAGAGTGGTCGGATGCCGCCGGAGCTCCGAGGCGTAGCCGGCATGTGGGGGCTGCCATCTTATCTTAGGGCTCGCGTATGTGCAAAGACACTGTATAGCGCATGCGCAGAGAAGTGCGGCGACCATCTGTCTAGGCTCCGCAAGACAGAGCGAGGGACTACATATCCCAGAATCCTCAGGGGGAGGACTTGTCACATGTGAAGCCTCAGCCAATAGGGCTTAACCTAGAGCAGGAAGAGGATATAGTTTGGTGAGAACGGAGCCAACGCGCCAGTCTGACGAAGGCAGCCAAGGGAAGAGGTAGTGTTCCGGGTGCCAGTAGCCCTTGGACTAGGCCAGATTCCCCTGTAGGCCCCAGTCAGGCCCGCTCCACACAAAGAGTGCTATGCTGTAGGGAAGGACACTTCCCAATAGCACTAAGTGTTGTTGTTACACCGGTGACCGGACGACCTGGAACTTTAAGGGAGACACTCTTCTGGAGCTCCCTCAAGAGATGGACACCACCAGTGAGGCGAGAGGGGATTTGGCAGACCCCGCATCATGGGATCACGTTGCGGCCCTGCTGATTCAGGATCTCCAATATACCCTGGTCTGGCCTGAGACCAGGAAGGTACCACCATGCATCTACGATTCCACACAGGGTTAGCGCTACTCCATACACTTTGGGTGGGACTTTTCTGTGGACACCAGGGTGGTTAGGTGCCATGGGGTGGGACCCCACTGGGGTGGTGAATGCTGTGTGGGTATTGTCTTGGAGGATGTTGTGTTGTTATTAATATATGTCTGTGTGTTAGTAAACCAGTTATATACCTGTGTATGTATTCTTCACTGTAATTGGTTCCTGTGAGGGGTTATCCCGCTGCGCTGGGATCTCTCCCATGTGGAGGCGCTGTACCAAGGCAAAAAGAGATCACACAGGCTCCCAGTGACAGAGGATTAGGCCTCCTGTGAATAATACAGGTAATCAGCACACGTATTTCCCATAGTTATAGGGAAAGGGGGCTACAATTTAATAGGTGAATCTTTTGTTTTTTTATTGTTCTATAAGTAGTTTAGTCCAGGTAGTAGTAACTATAGATGCGTAGTGCTATGGACCATATACAGAGAAATGATATATAAAGATGAATGGGTACTCATGTAGCGAAGCCTGGATTGCATATCTTAAAATGAGAATAGGTACTGGGTGTGGTATCCTGGTTGGTAAACCGACAAATAAAGAAATGAAGGTACGGTACACAATCTATCCAGAAACCAATGCAATTTGATCACCCTAAATATTACCTAATGTCCTTATAATCACAGTGGGAAAACATGTAGCAAGCAAAAACTCACGAGTATGCTGCAACGTCCATGTTGATCCAGATTCCAGGCAATCTTGGCGTGCCTCCGTCAAGATGAAAGGATACAATATTTGAAAAAAAGTAACAGGGCACAACCAGGGGTATCCAAAAAAGATAATTGGAAGGAAAGTGTGTTTTCCATAAAAATAATTATTAATTGGTCATAATAGAAAAAAGTAGCAAGGTTTTGCCCTACCAACGCGTTTCACGCTTCACTGAGCACTTTCTCAAGGTATACATATCATATCATCACCAATATATTTATAGGTAAATAATAAGGTAACTTACCAATCATAAAACATAGCTGGGATCCACCCCTTAGTGTGCCAATTAGCATCTAGTGTATCGTGAAGACGCGCATGCGCACCCGCACCACGAACGAAAGCCCCCCCACACACCTGATCCAGAGAACTACTGGCATGCCTGCTGTTAAGGCAATGGAAGGTGCCCATAGAGCGGGGGAGCAGCTCAGGCAAGCACGCGCCCGCGCTCACACCCGACACGATAAGCATCATAATGATGCGTGCGCCCCCGTTCCATCTAGTTAAACCCCGCCCAGGTGTTGTGTGTGAACAGAATGATGAATGAGAACAAAGGGAGTACGCGCTTGTGCAATAACTACCCCTAGTGCACGCATCATTATACAGAATAGACACAACCCACGGCAGGGGAACACGTGACAAACTGAGGCGCACACCCACCAAAACGAGACCCATCATGTACACGTACATGTGGTAGCCCATTGAACAAAATAAAATAAAATAAACTTTATTGAAACAAATATATGATGACGAAACAAATTACTAAAAAAAAACAGGAACAGCCATATTTTGAATTAACACATGATCTAAGAAAGGTGATCTGTATAAAATATAACTGTACATATGCAAATTAACACCTCAAGCTAGATTAGGTCAGGTTCACTGTAAGATTCTATGAAAATACAATATATTTGCAATATAAGGTCACATCCTGCGATATTTGATACATGTTGTTTTCTATCAAATGTAACATTTATCTAAAAAATATATCCATTTTTTAGCTAGAAATATGTGTGACCATAATATAGTTTAAATCAGTGAACATGACCAATACACCAACTCCAACTACCATGGTATAAAATCATAATACATAATCATAATCTCAATCAGAAAAAAATTATCATCATGAATATTTTTAAAAAAATGTAAGAATAACATTTATCAAAAAATATATACACCATGAAATTTGGAAGGGCTGTGTTCAGTAGAACATCATTATGAAAATATCCCATTCATAAAACAAAAAATATATATACGGACCTTCAACAATTGAAAAACAGAACGATTAAGAAATATAAGAGAACATATGTGTATTCAAAAGATTAGATTAATTTATCAGGATATAATGCTTGAAGACAGAATTCATGGTTCAATGATATATAAACTCATTTATCTAAAAAGGGACCTAGGTCCCAGTCTGAATTTAAACAAGATGGCACCCTTGTCTTCATAGTAAATATACAGAATAATTCACGGCGATCCAAGGCATTTACTCTATTGCCGCCCCTGATAGACAGCGATACTTGTTCAATTCCTGTACAAGAAAATGCCCCTATACCCCCTAAACTACAACAAGAGAAGTGGTTAGACACTGGATGAATCAAGTCACCCTTTTCAATGAGTCGCACATGCTCCATTATTCTCACTTTGAGAGCTCAAATGGTGCGACCCATATATTGTTTCCCAGAGCGACTGGTCAGCAGATAGACCACAAAACGTGTACTACAATTAATAAACGTTCTGGCTCTAAACTGCCGACCTGTCGCTGTTGATATCACGTTGTTCCCCTGCCCTGGGTTGTGTCTATTCTATGTAATGATGCATTCACTAAGGGTAGTTATTGTGCGAGCGCGTACTCCCCTTGTTTTCATTCATCATTCTGTTTACACACAACACATGGGCGGGGTTTAACTTGTTGGCACGGAGCATGTCTGAGCTGCTTCCCGCTCTATGGGCACCTTCCATTGCCTTAACAGCAGGCATGCAGTAGTTAGGTATCACGCAAGCGCGAACCACTCAGGCTTTTGCCTGCTGTTGCTCTGGATCAGGTGTGTGGGGTGGGGCTTGCGTTTGTGGCGTGGGTACGCGTGCGTCATCACGATAGACCAGATGCTAATTGGCACACTAGGGGTGGATCCCAGCTATGTTTTATGATTGGCAAGTTACCTTATTATTTACCTATAAATATATTGGTGATGATATGATATGTATACCTTGAGAAAGTGCTCTGTGAAGCGTGAAACGCGTTGGTAGGGCAACGCCTTGCTACTTTTTTCCATTATGACCAATAAATAATTCTTTTTATGGAAAACGCACTTTCCCTCTAATTATCTTTTTTGGATACCCCTGGTTGTGCTCTGTTACTTTTCTTCAAATCTTGTATCCTAGTCCTGGGAGTAAGCAGGGCTGCAGGTTCAAGCAGCCATTCTCGCTGGCTACTAGCCATTGAGATTGCGAACCAGTCCAAATACGTTTCCCCGGATTTTTCCGAATTTGATCATCAAAATCCATTCCACCATGTAAAATATGCCAACGGATTGTTAGTTTCAATCCGCGCAGATTAATCCAAAACCGCCATTTTAACAATCCATCCGCGAATTCTGCAATCCGCTGATGGATTTTAATAATCCAATTCACAGATTGGATAATTAAAATCCGTCAACAGATTGTGGAATGTAGATTGTCAATGTTAAAAAAAAAAAAAATCCACAAAAGGCGAATCGCCATTTTTGAGACCGATCTGCTGAAATCCGCGGACCAATGTAACCGAATGATCTACGGCAGATCCAAATCCACCAAAAAAATTCACCCATCTCTACTAGCCACCACGTACTACCATTCGATGAAGGAGTCACACATGGACTTTATAGTTTTACTTTATGGTTTTACTCTGCAGAAAAATGGTTCTCATTAGTGCAAGATTCTTGAGAAAGGGTATTTGGTCTTATTGTCCAATCAGTTTCTTTTGTTCTTTGAATGGTGTGTTCCACCCAGATGATGTCCCAGGAGTGTTTGTCGTGCTACAGATGAATATAGCGCAATATGTCTAGTCTCCCACAGGAACTGTTCGCTCTCAAAAGTGCCTACTTACACTTTGTCTTTCTTTCATCAAAGCATATACTGTAGGCATAAAAAGATCTCTTTCCACCAGACTTCGCTTCTCTCTCTCTATCTTCTTTGTATCACTTGCACTCCTAAAGATGTGGCTTCTGGATCCCGATAAATTAAAGAAAATGCATATAGTGTACTGTAAGTATAGGATTGCTTGTTTTTTTTTTTAGAAGAACTTATAGGTTCCACAGACTGCCATTTCCTATAAAAGATATATTACAGCTGACTATCTTTGGGTTATTTTAACTGTATGCAAATATTGACTATTCTGTACTAATTACCATTGGGTGATCATTTCACCAATCATAGTAGGGTTAGCGCTGTGTATGTTTATTGTCATTTTTGTTTTCATGGTTTTATTGTGATCTAATTTTGATGTAAAACACCCTTATACAATAAAACAGTACTTTATGACTTTTCTATTTATAATTTCAGCAAAAATTTATAAAAAATGCATGTATCAGTTGCTTAGAAGACTTCCATATTGATTGCCTTTAGCCGCAATGTATCATTTTACCATGTGTAAATTGACCCAAGTCAAATTATGTCAGAAATTCGAATATAAAGGATTTACATAGTTGACATTTTCCTTGCAATACAATGGTGCAAGCAATGTCAAAACACCTGCACGTAACCACAGTTCTTTTGTCAGCTACAGTGCAGGGAATTTCTTCATTTACTGTATTTCCTTGAAATGCACAGACAAAAATAAATGTTACAAACTGGAGCTTTCTCAGCTACATTATTTTGAGCATTACAGTTATCAGGCATTTTAATCTGAAATAGTACCAGAATTCTGTTATGTAAATTAAAAAGTAGCAGTGCTACAAGTAGGTCGATAAAAACATAGTTGTACTCTAAACTCCCAGTATTGTCTCACTTCCAGCAATATGCAGTGCTGCAAAATGCCATCTTCAATCATTTATTTATCTCTATTGTTCTCTAGAAGCATCAATTGGAACTAAACCCTTGGGCCCCAAGAACAAATTGGCATACATTAACCATTATGAGATTTATTCAGCCAAGCTCAACTCACACGTTGATAGATCAGATTTTCTCAGGCTTAGCATGCAGCATAACTCGGCCTCAATGCAGTCTTTAACTTTTGCCATCTTTCTGGCACAAGTCTCTGGAGTCTATTATTTAATCTTACCTGGGTGTGATCAGGGAAGAAGAGTGTCAGGGTTCTGCTCGCCACAAACCAGAGTCGGACCGCGAGGCTGAGGTGGGGTTGTAAAAGCACCGACCTGAGACCGCGCAGGCTGATCCGGATTGCGCAGTTCGTTGTCGTACATCGCAGGATCAGGATTGGAGAAGACAGCGTCGTCGTTGTAGAAGCCAGGGTCAGGACAGGAGACATCAGGATAAACATTGTTCAGGCAAGAGTTCGGCAACAGGTAGTCAGGAGAGCCCCGCTTCAGCTTAGGAGCGCGGGGTTGGCCTCTGCGCGAGCGACGACCATGGCCCATGGTACTGGTCACAGGAGATGGTAGGCAGACCAGAGTAGCACACCGCTTTGCTGCACGGGTGCACCAGTGCTACAGCGCAAGAGTCCTGAGCGGCTGGGGAATCCTCTGTAACAGCGCAGGAACCAGGACACGGCCTCTCTAGATTAGGGAAAGAGTAGGCCCCAGGAACCAGGAAGCTGAAGATCCACAGGGAAACCTCCGCTACAGTGCAGGAATCAGGAGACTGAAGGGCGCGGGGGATACCTTTGCCTCAGTGCAGGAAAGCAGGAAGCTGAAGACATAGGGGATACCTTTGCTTCAGCGCAGGAGAACAAGCGGGAGCTTGAAGGAAGCTGAAGGACGCAGGGCGGAACCTCCGTATCAGCATAGGAGAACAAGCGGCTTGAAGGGAACTGAAGGACGCAGGGCGGAACCTGGTATCAGCATAGGAGAACAAGCGGCTTGAAGGAAGCTGAAGGACGCAGGGCGGAACCTGGTATCAGCATAGGAGAACAAGCGAGAGCTTGTGGCAAAACAGTAGACATCCAGTTAGGACTATGCTCGGCAGGGAGCATTATGGGAAGACAGTACTTAAAGGCCAGCGGGCCAATCCCCGGAGGGGGGTGTGAAGGTACTGTTCCAATGAATGAATGCAAGTCTAGGTTGTAGTGATAGGCTGCAAAGCTGCAGTAGATACCAGAGGGAGTGTGTATAGCTTTGGTGAGTGAATCCAGGCTGCAGCAAACATCAGGAGAGATGCTCCAGGACTGCACATGTCTGCAAGGTAAGGCAACCAGTAAACCGCGGAGCGGATTCCTTACAAAGAGTTGGCATGCAGGTAATTAAATATCTTTAAGTCTTTTTGTGACAAGCACAACAATAACTAGCATCTCTCACTATTATGTTATCTACAGCAGAGGAGGTTCTGTGCATCAAATCCTTTGGCATTTCCCAGTCATGTAACAGGTTGATCTCATGACTCAATACAAATGCTGAAGAAGTATCACAAAAACAACAGATTGGTAGGATATCTACCACGGGCGTCCACTCAAAGGAGCAAGGTAGGGTCATTCTTCTCTTCTGAAATCCCTTTTAGCTGGATGCTGAAAAAACCCTCAAGTATCTGCTTTCCTCTGACATAGAAAGAGAGGGAGTTGAGGGGTAAAGTAAAGTTATATGGGGTAAATGAAAGGCAATTGAAATATAAATTATGTACAAGGATGGGGAGTAGAGATGGGCGAATCCGTTCAAATCCGTTTCCTGGATTTTTGCTGATAACGTTTCACGGTTTAAAATCCACAAACAGATTGGGGCGGTTTCAATTCACGTGAATTCATCAAAATCCGCCATTGGATACAACCCGTGGACGGACTTGTTGAATCCAATCTACGGATTCAGCAATCTGTTGGTGGATTCTTAAGAATCTGCCAACGGATTGCTGAATCAGCGGATTGGATTCTACAAATCCGTCCACGGTTTGCGGAATCGATGTAGTATATTGGTAATAATAATGAAATCCGCTTAACGCGGATCGCCCTTTTTGGCATTGATCCGCTGAAATCTAAGGACCAAAGAAACCGCTGCAGATCCAAATTCGTCAAAAAAAGTCACCCGTCACAATTGGGGAGGGATTGGTAAAAGGATGAACAAAGAGAAATTGAGCAAAAGGACAAACGGTAATAGTGAGGATATCCAACCTCCAGGATTGATCAGTGGTGGGAGTTTAGTAAAAGTCTAAAATTAGATAATTAAAATCATTGTGCTCTATTCCAAAACAATGTGAGTAAGTTGACAACCCTGGCAAATATGCAGCAGTAGGGGTATATTTTTATCTTAAAATATCACTGACTTATTTTGGTGCTAGGAATAACTGCATCTTTACCAGAAAGGTTATAAATACAGCATCGGCTTTATGGCTACACATTGCAGGTACCCTGATTAAGTATTCACACACATGCTAAAATACACTTACTGTACATCTGTCCTGTAGGATTGTTTAATGAACTATGTCAATATAGTTAGCCAGACAAATTAAAATTTCAAGAGCATGAAACAGATTTTTTTAATGAAAGTTCCAGATTGCTGAAAAGATTTCCATCATTGAATAAACACACTGTTTATTTGACTTATTTTGCCTTAAGAAATTAATAGGAGCATTCTTGAAATAAGATAATAATTTCAGTCAATTGCCTACTGTAGATATATCAAACTCCGATGCAGCAAAATTGCTGAATTTTCAACTAACAAATTCGTTTTTTTTTATGGTATTGTACCACTAAAAATAACACATGTTTTTACCATGTCCAATAACAATATCGGGAGAGACAACAAAATTACTAAATACCGCCCATTTTTTCATTTTAATGGCAGTCATCAACACCCAATATATATCGGAAATGGCCTAACACATTGAAGAGACAACAAAGAGTAGGGAGTGATCACAGGACCATACTAATTGAATAAAGTGTTTAAATACATAAGTGAGGTAATCAAATGGTGGGTGCAAACTGTGAACTGAAAAGTGAATCAGAAAAAAGGGGAAGGGGAAACCCAAAATGGATGTGCCCCCTAAAAGAATTCACTTAAATGCACACCAGCAAGGTGTAAAAATTAACTTTTAATAAATTCCTTAAAACATATATTACCAAAGTAATGTGTGATGTGAATTAAAAATGTATTAAATCATAGCTATCAAGCAACCGTGTCATAAATTATTCATGTTATCCCAGTACCAGTAAATATGGTGGGATGTAAAAGACAAGGAATGCTATGAGTAGGGTATTAACCCCTCTGGAGCAACGGTGAGACCAGGTATTGAATAGTGTATAGATGTACTCGAGTAAGTGGCCAAAGGATTGAATATCCTGCTTACTGCTAGATATAACTCCACTGCACACTTACATAGAGATTAATCTAAGTGATAGTGCTGGCACATAATGGTATATAAGCTGTATCATAAGACTGCCAAATTTGTCCCTGAAGAAGCTCCTTTGCTGGAGGGAAACGCGCGTTGGACGCGCAATGTTGTCAGTCTCCTACTTGGAGCTGCTTTTAATGTAGTGTTTGCAGTTTCCTGGTTCTAACTGTGCAGACCATATGAGTTAGTTATTTATTAATCTAATTTTATAGTCAGTGTGCCTGCTATCCTTGCACTTTATGTGAGGCGTCTTCACAGTGCATTGCTGTGAATTCAACCCAGCACTGCTGTGCTTGGCAGTCTTATGATACAGCTTATATACCATTATGTGCCAGCACTATCACTTAGATTAATCTCTATGTAAGTGTGCAGTGGAGTTATATCTAGCAGTAAGCAGGATATTCAATCCTTTGGCCACTTACTCGAGTACATCTATACACTATTCAATACCTGTCTCATCGTTGCTCCAGAGGGGTTAATACCCTACTCATAGCATTCCTTGTCTTTTACATCCCACCATATTTACTGGTACTGGGATAGCATGAATAATTTATGACACGGTTGCTTGATAGCTATGATTTAATACATTTTTAATTCACATCACACATTACTTTGGTAATATATGTTTTAAGGAATTTATTAAAAGTTAATTTTTACACCTTGCTGGTGTGCATTTAAGTGAATTCTTTTAGGGGGCACATCCATTTTGGGTTTCCCCTTCCCCTTTTTTCTGGCCTAACACATTACCGATTTTTTTTATAACCTACTCCAGATTGGCATGAACTTGCCTATGTATTTAAGGCCAATATATAACTTAAACCATCATTTTTATTTATAAAATGTTTTACCAGGAAGTAATACATTGAGAGTTACCTCTCGTTTTCAAGTATGTCCTGGGCATAGAGTTAAAATGACAAATAGTACATGGTTACAAATACGGTTACATAAGTGAACAGGGTATACATTATATACAAGACATTGTATGCACAGTTAGAGATAATATATATTATAGGCATATGTAACAGTTACAGACCAGATTAAAATGTGAGACAGCTTTAGTTTTGAAAGAACTTATACTGGTGGTGGATGTGAGAGTCTCCGGTAGATTGTTCCAGTTTTGTGGTGCACGGTAATAGAAGGAGGAGCGGACGGATACTTTGTTGAGCCTTGGGACCATGAACAGACTTTTGGAGTCAGATTTCAGATGATAAGTGCTGCATGTGGTAGGGGTGAGGAGCTTGTTCAGATAGACGGGTAGCTTGTCCAGAAAGTATTTGAAGGCAAGACAGGAAAGGTGAACTCTGCGCCCAGAATAGCATGGAATACTGTAGGTGATAAAATAATAACTACAACACATTAAAGTACGTATTAACCCCTTAGGGGAAACCATGACAATTTGGGCTAGACATAGGTTAATAGTCACCTTATGCTACACTACCTGTGCCTATTGGCTATCCTAGTACCAAGCAGTGCTTTACTAACTGCGAAGGCAAACAAGGGGTTAACCTCTTCCATGGGTTAGAGGTGATTGGTGCATAGTGCTGAATTGTGTAAAATGTTCAGATGATTGGGTAGCTTTTCCTGGAAGTTATTTTTTAAAGATTAAGCAATTAAAATAAATATTGTACCAGGAGGTACAAGGATTAATCATATTAGTTAGACAAACAGTGCTACTGTTACAAAAGTGAGAACAAATGCATATAAAAAAAATTCAAAGGACACAATTTGTGTAAACAAGGACATATGTGTTATAGCCAGGATGTCTAAGCTGAACCTACAGTATACAGTAGATCCCAATTCAAAATACTGTGAAGCCATGCTGTGCTGGAGAATAGCGGAGCTACACTCAAATGAATGAAACTTAAATCTTCTGCCGTGTGGGGAAGCGACTTCGCAACCTACTGAATAAGGTACTATGCAGAAACAAGTTTAATATGTGTCAGTAGTATTTTAGTATAGTCTACTTCAATATCTCTTTAATGGCTAGATCCACTAAACTCTATTAAATCAGGGCTCATTGTGTGTCGTTACCTAAAACAGGAATGATTGTTATGCTCCCTGAGGTCTCCTCAAAGCTATTTACATATACAAAAACAATGACTAAACTAAATGTCATTAGCATATGCTAACGGTAAGGTCACGTTATTAAGGCATTGTCTTCCAATAAGATGACGATAAGTAAGTCTTAGCTTTACTCCAATTCAGACCCAGAAAAAGGCTTTAACTTAAGTAGAGAATGAGAGAAGGGCATACAATATAAGTGAGCACTAACAGTCATGTTTTGGTTTGGCTCTAAGGATTTTTGTAGTTTAGGTTTTGGATAGGGTTTTGTAGTTTTGGTTTTGGATGTAGTTTTGGATGTGGTTTTGTAGTTTTGGTTTTGGATGTAGTTTTGGATGTGGTTTTGTAGTTTTGGTTTTGGATGTAGTTTTGGATGTGGTTTTGTAGTTTTGGTTTTGGTTTTGGATGTAGTTTTGGATGTGGTTTTGTAGTTTTGGTTTTGGATGTAGTTTTGGATGTGGTTTCTGATGTGGTTTTGTAGTTTTGGTTTTGTAGTTTTAGTTTTGGTTCTAAGGAGTTTTTTCGTGATTTAGTTTTGGTTCTGGTTTTGCCTAAACTGCCGAAGTGTTTGTTTTTAGATTTAGTATTTTCAAATTATGGAAAAACTTAATTTACGATGTAAAATGCTAATATAGCATAATAAAGAATTTTGTTAAAAACATTTTAAAATAGTTAGAAAATCATAGAAACAATTAGGAAAATAAAATAATATCACTCAAAAATGGAAAGTTAGTAAAAAAAGATATGGCAAGAAACGCCTACAGACGGGAACTAGGCCTGGTGTTCTTTTTCTAAATTATTTTGGGTTTGAAAGGTTTTGTATTAGAACTGGGTAATGGGTGGGGAAGGATGTTTTCCAGAAAGCATTCAGGCCTTCAGTGAATAATATAGTGTAACAACTTGATGGATATATTCTTGATTCTTGGATACTAACACTCTGTACCGCCTCCCCCCCCCTTTTTTTTCATTTCTGTACCCCTACCCAATTTGAATGAAAAATGAATAAAAATCGAGTTTAAAAAAAAATAAAAGGTTTTCTATTTGGTTTTGGAATGTACAGTAAGGTTCCAGTGGGTTCTGATTTCACACACCGGGTTTTGCCCATCTGTAGTATTTTTCAGGTAATCTCAATAATAACCATGGGCAGTGCTAAATGAAATAGAGTATGTAAAACAAAAAGCCCAAAGTATTCAATTATTTCTGAGAATAAGATAAAAGATAAACCTGTTCAAACCTGCTAGTTCGCTTGGTTGCTTGTATTTAACAACAAATTAGCTTCCATTCAGTGTTTTAGGCAGGGCAAGACCTAAACATCCTTAAGGAGTTCACACGGCCCAAAAATGGAATAGCATAAATTATGTGATTAAGATGTGATGATAATTCCCTGCTTCTTGGAGATTTAATATTGTGAGACACATTTTATGAAATCAAGAGAACTGTCCAAGCAAGTAGGGAGGTTTGGTGGAATTAACCGACTTAGTTCCCAAGGGATTTCTATGCACACCAGAGACAGTAGAAAACCTGACTTTTAAGTGGGGATCAAATATTAAAATAGAGTTTTTAACAGGTCAGTTACTGTATGTCGAGATGGGAGAAAAGAGATAGTACATGCAGATGTTTTAATAGCTGGTCTACAGAGGAACAATTGCCACTGATATAAAATATGAAGAGTTCCCATAATTAACTTATGCCCCCGCTTCCTTTTCTGTCTACCCTTGTTCTTTATATTGCCAATATTTAAATATGTTAGAGGCAACAGACCAAAACAGAAATATGTCATGAACAAGTCAGATGTATAGTAGCAGATTTTATTGCATACATTAATGCTATGATGATATATAACGCAATAAATATCGTGGCTCCATTGAAGACAATGGTATTGTGCATGTTCTCTTTAACACGTTATTTGCTGTGTTATTTCTTGCATTAACCAGCATTAATGGAGGTAATAATGCATAGATAGATAGATAGATAGATAGATAGATAGATAGATAGATAGATAGATAGATAAATAGATAGATGGATAGATAGATGTGTTTGTAGTTAAGAGTGTTATTAGTAGATCTAGTCATGATGTTTTTCTGTATTTTACAGAAACCCTTTGGGGCATGGTAGTTCCTCATCCCCTCAATGCAACAATTATACAAATATGTTCTAGCCATGCAAGAGCTACTTGTGAACATATGACTACTGAATTGTTGATCTAGTCCTGATGAGTGCTTCGCAATGAGCTACTGTCAGCCAATAGAAAGTAGCGAGAGTTACCACATATTCTTTCCTACAGCATATGGAAGGGACTGCACTGATGTAACAAGTCCTAAACATGCACAGTATATTATTTATCATCCTTATTACCATAGGTATCCCACAATGCAGAGATTCTATTTTTAATCTCACATTTAAATGGCATGTAACTGCCCGTGCTATCTTTTTTGTGGACTAACAATAGCACAATAGCAGTTCTCAAGTATTTGGAGAGTGGGATAATCAAGTTGCCTCAGGGGAATACCAGCAACAGGTTTACTTCTTAGGCTAAGGCCCCGCTCCCAGAGTCAGCGCACCCGCGCTGCTGACAGGCGGTGCGCTGAGATACACAGACCGCGATCTGCGGTCTGTAGGGAGCGGGAGCCGGAGCGGGAGGTGGGCGGGAGGTGGGAGGTTTGACCGGGAGGTGGGCGGGAGGTGGGCGGGAGGTGGGAGGTTTGAAAGGGAGGGGGGGCGTGGCTTGAGCGGAGGGACCCGCTACTCTCCCCCCCCCCTCCCTCCACGGACTGCAGGAGGGAGCTGCTACTCTCCCCCCCCTCCACGGACTGCAGGAGGGAGCTGCTACTGTCCCCCCACTCCCTCCACGGGCTGCAGGAGGGACCCGCTACTCTTCCCCCCCCTCCTCCCTCCACGGACTCGGGCTCTCTACATACACACATACACACACACACAGGCAGGCACTCACGCACTCATACACACACACACGCGCGCACACACATGCAGGCACTCACGCACACACACACACACACGCACTCATACACACACACACACAGACAGGCACGCACGCACTCATACACACACACACACAGACAGAGGCAGGCACGCACGCACGCACTCAGGCACACACACAGACAGGCACTCAGGCACACACATACACACACACACACACAGACAGGCACTCAGGCACACACATACACACACACACAGGCACTCAGGCACACACATATACAGACAGGCACTCACCTGCTTTCACTCCACACTCCTCCCCGCTCCCCGAAGCCTCTGCTCCTCCCGCAGCCTCCCCTCCCCATTGGCTCACAGCCACACCACGTGACGCGTCGAAGCTAGAAAACACCATTCTGTGGTGTCTCCTAGCGGCTGACGCGCCACAGCGTGTGATCAGCTGTGCAGCCAGAGGGGACCGGGACCGGCTCGCGAGGATTCCCCTGCTGGTGGGGAACTCGCGACATTGCCGCCCGCGCCAACGAGCGCAGCGGGACCGAGGCCTTATTACTACGGTATGGTGCTGCAGAGGGACACATTTTGCTGAAGCAATGCAATACAATATAGCGTAACTTTACTTTACATTTCATCCCTGAGTTTCTGTCATTCTCAATCGGTGGGGCAAAGTTCATCCCCATTTTGACCAGCAAAATCAGGAACTCCTTGTACATATTTTTCTTTAAAGTAAAGAACCCTAATATGGTATTCCTACCACTATGGCTAAGTGGTCTCATGCTGCCCCCTGTTATGGAATGCGTAGCCATTCACCTTACAGGGTGTCTCATATTCCAGACATAGCACTCAAACATTGTTACATGTGGCATTTGGTAACAACATTTGGGAGGTGCTACTATGAGTGAAAAACAAACACATTCCAGTTAAGTATTGGTGGGAATTAACCTGGAGTTTATTAACTGTTTCAGGTGCTATAATCCTTGTAACACAATGGGCCTAATTGTATAAAGTGCGATATCGCAGATTCTGTGCTATTGCATAAAAAGCCCAACTGGATTAAACTGTGCTTTCTGTGAGGTAGCTCTGGATTGGTGCTATCACACTTTATAGAGTGAGGTCCATAATCTCTTCACCATCTTGCAAACATGCAATTCTCAGACTCTTTAGAATAATTCAGTTGACGTACTAGTTGCTTTTATAGTTGTGGATAAGCAAATGTCATTTTCTAACTAATTTCCCGTTGTTTTCAATACTTGACATGGCGCTACACTACAAATGGTAGGACAATAAAGGTGCATCCAATTCCTGACCACATGAAGCATTATATTCTAAATAGGAAGCTACTGTAAATTGACTTGTCCAGGATCACATGAAAATACCATTGAACCCTGAATCAGTTATTCCACATGTAGAGTATGCAGGAAATGAGAGAAGGAAGGAGCAGTATTATTTGGATTATATGTTTTATTATTTTGTTTCTTATCCTGTGTAAATGAAGAGCAATAATAGTATTTACTAAGTAGTGCTAAGATGTAAGGCCCCTTGATTTCTATTTACTTGACTGGGCAATAAGGTGATTAAGGAATACTGAGTCCAAAGTCTATACAGTCTCTTGGAATTAGTTAAGCAGAACAGTTTACAGTATAGAAACAGAACATACAGTATTTATGATTAAACAGAACAACATGTCTAAACCTACTGTATCACCCTAAAAAGATTTCCCTTTCCTGTAAGTGGGTTCTTTGATCACTGTTTAACAATCCATAATCAGATTCGCTTCCAATATTAATATTCAAACATGGATTCTTTTTTTGCCCCATCATTTAATGAATTGTTGTCCATAGTTAAGTCATGCAATATGTGACATTGGCAATCAATGGAAACTGAACAGTTAAGTAATAATAATTGTCACAGGAAATTGCAGCATAAGTAAGCTTTCAGCCATGAATGCTTGTAGCTTTAGGCAACCACCTCACACACCCTTTTCAACCAAATACTTCAGATTTTTTGTTCTTAACTTTGTCTAAATTGCCATGCGAAAAAAAATGACTCAACTACAGTACACCTTTTTTTTGCGGCGCTCTTTCAGAAGACTACAGCATGTCAACCAAATGATGCTACATTGTATGAGCCCTAAACGTAGAAAAAAATGAAAGTTATCCTAATTTGTGAGGATGCATCGATTGAATAAGACCTAGGTGGATATTTTTAACATGAAAAGTTAAATTGTGGCAAATACATCCTGATACCGTATATGAGGCAAGAACATACCTTAACGTAGCAGTAGGACAGGTACTTAGAATAATTGCAGGGTTGGAGAGAATTTGTTCGTGGACATGTAAAAGATCATTCCCCAAGTGAAGAGTGACAGTATAATCCAGAATATCTAAATCATCTTACAGTTGTGACGCATGCCACAAGCTGTCATGGTATGCTAGCGTGTTGAACATTTTACAGCAAAGCAAATTATCTTATTATTCAAAACTGTTCTTCAAATGACAAACATAAATGGCTCTAGCACCATACTTTACATATAAACGTATACTTCTGCAGTAAATGGAGTGAATATGAACTGTCCCATATTAAAAGAAAATGCAGATTCTAAACACAGGTTTGGTATAGAGATAAGGTATTTAATGTAGTGACTTTAAAAAAATTAAGAATCTAAACAAAAAAAAATTAAGAATCTAAACAATAAAAGTTTAATGTATTACAGAAAATACAGGAATCCAGGTTTGTTTTATTGTTTACAAAAAAGATGCCTATCGCTCTCCATTCATATACAACGGAACATAAACTCACATGGTGCATAAGGAATAAGGTATATTGTTATACAAAAATATAGTCAGGACAAGGGCCCTGACCAAAAAAGAATCTCAGAATTGCACTCTATGGGGGCAAGAATAGTTAGGACAAAATATAATCCCGGGCGAGTGACCTAATAGATGTTAATTGACGCAAAACAATAACATTTTATTTAAGTATAATAATAGGGATATAATAGGGGACGTGTAGGGTATATGTATACAAGTGTGTTAAAATCTTGGTGGTGGTGACAATGTGTTATAGAGGGTATAAGGCTCCTCCTAAGCCCATACTAGATAACCTATTACCAATCGGAGAATTGTCCCTAGATGTAAATCATAAGGAGTAGAGTATATCTACAAACATATATCATATGTATTAATTCATGTTATATGATATATTTTAATTCAATATATGATATATGTTTGTAGATATACTCTACTCCTTATGATTTACATCTAAGGACTAATTCTTCCATTGGTAATAGGTTATCTAGTATGGGCTTAGGAGGAGCCTTATACCCTCTATAGCACAGTGTCACCACCACCAAGATTTTAACACACTTGTGTACATATACCCTACACTTCCCCATAGAGTGAAATTCTGGGATTCTTTATTAGTCAGCACCCTTTTGCTGACTACTTTGTTTATTGTTTACTTTTGCAAAACTGATGCAAATCTGGTGTAAAAAAAACTGTCACACATTTATCAGAGAATAAATTAGCCTTTTATCCTTTGAGAAATCTGTTGACTTTCCTTTGCACCAGTTTCCCTTCCGTTTTGTAGTCAGGAGACTTTGGTACAAAAAATGACACACCCATTCTTATAAATGACTGAATAATTTGTTGTTTACAGTTTTACTTGTTTCCAAGTACAGTACAACAATTTGGTTTCTTGAATCTGAAAAAAAAAATGTAACTCAAGTTATCATTACAACTAAAATACTGTGGGTTACACCATTTGCTGAAGTCAACTGTGAAATATTTTTCTTGCATTAAAAGAATTTGAGAATATTGCAGCTGAATAGTAAGCCAAAGGAAAATTAAGGAACTTAAGTATTCAGCTTCATATTTAATGGAGAGAGAGACGCTCTGAGGAGATCATAGTGGACTAAAATTGTGAAAACATTTTTATATGAGCCTATGTTTAGGACTCTCTGTCTACACCCCCGACTGGCTCGTTAAAATAAAGGATGGGCAAACAGTTAAAAACATTTC
The DNA here is from genome assembly GCF_040206685.1 of Ascaphus truei. Taxonomy (NCBI): domain Eukaryota; kingdom Metazoa; phylum Chordata; class Amphibia; order Anura; family Ascaphidae; genus Ascaphus; species Ascaphus truei. The sequence goes on from NC_134484.1 coordinate 187,078,152, forward strand.
TACGAATATGAAGCATGAACATATGTTTTGCTTTATTAATTGCTAAGTCCACAAAGGTACATTTAAAATAATAAGCAGAAATATGTCAGGTAAAACGTACGTACTGAACATCATCACGCCACAACTATGATTGCTTTTTTCAAACAGTAATAAGATACTGTACAATGTATTTCATTTATCTGCAAACTCTTGTACGTTTGTTTCTGTTGTTAGAGAAGGTTGTGTGAGAAAGATAACAAGTGAGAAAGAAGACCAAGAAGTCATCAAATGAGGGAAAGAAGAAAGAGATGCTACTGCAGGACAAGAGGATGGAGCTTTCATAAGAATGCAGGTGTCTTGTTTCAAACACTATAAATAGGGAGGTAATGTGAGGGAACACTCCAGCAACGTGACAGTCACTTTCTAAATCATCCATTAATGTTTACTTGTCAAATGTATAACGAAACAAATACTATTGCCAAATAACCATTGCTAAAGCGCTACAATTGGATAGTGTTTTATAGGATTGTCCCATCTAAACGTGAGTACTAGTATTGTTAGAAGTTAGAAAATAAAATGTCAGCATCACTGTTTCACATATTCAGTTACGACACTCTGATCCTTGTATCCAGATACTCTCCATCTCCAGACAATTTAGAACAGAAAAAATGTCTAGATCGGTGCTCCCAGTGTCTAACAATGAAATACATGTGAATTAAATGTTCAAAATCTAATATAACATTGTTGTAAAAATAAATAGTGCCAAAAAGTGATTTAATAAGTGCACCAACACATATATTGTGCATATAGCATGTGCAATACCAGAAAGTGAATAATCGATGAAATTGTACAAGTGACAAGCTTAACCCTACCTGTCCCTCTAACTACTTTATCATCCTGTCTCCCTCCTGCTTTATGCCTCAAACTCATTTGAACGCCTTGTATTCTCTCTCTTGCTCAATTTTCTCACCTCCTATTCTTTCCTAGATCCTCTACAAACTGGCTTCCACACTGCTCATTCCACTGAAAAAGTCCTCACTAAAATACCTAATGACATCCATGCTGCCAAAGACAAGATTCAATACATTCTGCTCAAATTACTCGAACTCTCAGCAGCCTTTAATATTGTGGACCACCCGCTTCTCCTTCACATTCTCTATACTCTTGGTATTCGTAACAAAGCTCTAGCCTGGATCTCCTTTTACCTCTCCCATCGTACTTTGAGTGTCTCTATTGCTAACACCTCCTCCTCCTCTATCGATCTCTCAATGGGGGTATCCCAGGGCTCTGTCCTGGGATGTCTTCTGTATACACACTCTCTGTAGGTGACCTTATCACGTCTCTTGGGTTCAAATATCACCTCTATGCTGATGACACACACATTTACTTTTCAACCCCTGAACTTACATCTGCTGTACAGACCAAAGTTTCTGAACTTCTCTCTGCTATATCATTCTGGATGACCCTCCACCGACTCAAACATAGAATGTAAAAAATGGAGCTCCTCTTTTTTCCTCTCAAACCTGGCCCTACTACCACCTTCTTCTTTACTATTGAAAGCACTATCATACACCCAGTATCACAAGCACGTTGCCTAGGGGTCACATTTGACTCCTCCCTCACATTCCCCTCACATTAAAAATGTAGCTAAAACCTGTTGCTTTTTTTCCTCTGCAATATTGCAGAGATACGTCCTTTCCTCTGTTACTCTAATGCTAAAACTCTGATGCAGGCCCTCATTCTCTCCCGTCTTGACTTCTGTAACCTCCTGGTGTCCGGCCTTTCTGCCGTTCACCTTTCTCATCTACAATCTATCCTAAATGTTACTGCCAGAATCACTATACTCTTTCCTAAATCTGTCTCAGCGTCTCTCCTTCTGAAATTCCTCTCCTGGCTTCCTATCAAATCCTGTATCACACACTCAATCATCCTCCTCACTTTTAAGGCTAATCATCCAAACTCTTGTGTTCTGCTCAAGGATGTCTTCTCTCTACCCTTTTTGTGTCTAAAGCTCTCTCCTGCCTTAAACCTTTCTCACTGAATACCCCACATCTCTGGAATGCCCTTCCCCTCAATACCTGACTAGCACCCTCTCTATCCCCCTTTTAAGACCTATCTTAAAACCCACATCCTTAACGGAGCATAAGAGTAGCTCCGTGTCTGATACGATACACTTCATACATCGACCTTGGCCCCTTGCACACGCACTTACCAGAACACCCTCCTACTGTCTCTGTACGTTCTTCTTACTTACCAATTAGATTGTAAGTTCCTTGGGGAAGTGACTCCTTTTCCTAATGTTACTTTTATGTCTGAAGCACTTCCTCTTCTCTTTATGTTTTATTTGTATTATTTGTTATTTATATGATTATCATGTGTATTACTACTGTGAAGTGCTTTGTACATTAATGGCGCTATATAAATAAAGATATATATATTATCTTTATTTATATAGCGCCACAGTATATGTACATACATACGTATGAAAAAACCCTTTATCAAGTTCCTAGATGTGTGTAGTTTTCTTCCAAAGATCAGGGACGGCACTATGAAAAAAGAGAAAAACGCAGCAAATATCCCAATAACGTATAGACACGTTAGCTACTGGATCTTTCAGTATCTTGTCGAGTGACTACTCACATTTAAAAAGATAAAATCAGGCAAATCACAGGTTCAAAATTCCTCCTTAATATCAATCCGGATGGATGGGGAGAATCTAAGAGCAGGTAGGAGAGGCACAATAGTGCTATGATACAAATAACAGGGAATGGCACAAGGGTCATGCGCATGCCAGATCTCATGCTGTTCCCAGAATGGAACAAGGGTGTCCAAAGGGTTAATACACTTTCCTGCACAATAACACAAGTGATAACAAGATAAACATGTTAGTCTGGGAGACAAATCACTACAATGCATAATCTAAATTCTAAAGGAAGTGACATTTAGAGTTTAAATATATAATTAAAACACCTTGGCACATATTCAATATGCCGTAAAGCTATCTTCTTGCTAGGAGTAGGGCGTTCATTCTCCTAAACAAGAAGAAAATGTCTTCACGGTATTTTGAACCGTGACACCAAGAGAGTGAAGAAATGCTAACGATGGTATATTGAATGAATTGCATGTAGCAGATCAGTAAACTGATCTGGAAGGGACTTTATAATACCATTGTCAGATATCTACTTCATTGCAAAATCTTCCAGTAGTTTTGAGGGCTCTTTAAAAAGGCTCATTGTGACTTTTCTAGACTATAAACTGGTTGACAAACACACAGATACCCAGCAAGCTCTCAGAAACCCACCCCAAATTACCACAAAAAATATTTTATATATATATATATATATATATATGTATATACGTGTCAAAAGGAGTGCTACTGGGCGTGGCTAATTGTATAAAACAAGAAACAAAGAAGTCCAGAGCAACATCCAATGGGACAAAAATGCACAGTGAAATACCTATATATCTCTTGAAAAATTGTTTTTATTCCCCTTATGTGTTGATTCACTTGTTCCTTCACTGTCATTCTCTTTAGGGAGCTGCCACACTGATGCAATTGACACTGAATGGGGTACCAGATCGGCGTGACACTCTAGTGCTGTCACAGAGCCTTGCACATGCGCAATTTTACTTTGAGCTGACTTCCCAGGACTTTATGACGCCACACATGCGTTTCCTAGCAACATTGGACACTAGGATTTTTTTGTCCACCGGGGGAGCCTGTACTCATCTGCCCATGTGAGATAGCATACATTGCTCTGTCTCCTGATTTCCAAGATGGCCACCGTACTACCTCATACACTGATTGCACTTGTGGAGCTCCAGGATTGTACAATTAGCTGCCTCTAATTGTCCTCACATGGTGAACTATGGGGTATATATACAAAAGAAACACAAAGCGCAAATCTAAACAGTTTGTTCCTGTGGATAATGATATTCACACCACTATAAAGAGCCAATAAAACGGGGAGGGGGGTACATACCCTGGTTCACCTCTAACCCTACACACTGCAGCTGTTTAGGTCTGCGGCTCCACACTCGCCGCCTGGAAGATCTGTAGAAGAATGACCTAAGCGCAAGTGAGATAGGGAAGAGAGGAAACACAAAAAGGAATCATAGGGCAGTATATCTATACAGAATGGATATTAGGCTGGTAAGATATGCGCTTACACTGATTGGATAAATATAAGCCTGTAATCCTCTCTGGGACTCACGAACGTAGCTGTGGAGGGCTTGTCTGGTAACTGCTGGGTCTTCCAGAACTTCTCCTTACTGGCAATCTGCTGCTGCTGCTGTTCCAGGTGCTCTTCGTCGCAGGCACTCACGTTTCACTGTGGATGAATCTCGCAGGAGGGGGGGGGGAGAAAGGGAGGGGAGAGGGGAGAGGGAGAAGGAGTGGGGGGGAAAATAACGGAGGGGAACAGAATATGTGTAAAATCGTTTTAATCTAAAAAATGACTTAATAAAATCTAGGTAATCAACTCACATGTTATGAGAAAACAACAAGCAGTAGAGAGTGTTTAGCGAGTCTCTCACACTCGTGTAGAATTGCCGATTACCAGTCCTCTCTGCAGTCTCTGTGACTTCCGTACCACGTGATCGGCCGTGGCGTGTGACGCTGCAGGTGACGCGGCCCAGCTCTCGCGATATTTCCTGTCTGTCAGTGCAGGGATTCAATTCCGGAACTCTGCGTGAAAGTCACACAGGGGCTTCTCGGCATGTCTCTCCTCACTGCTGCTGAACAAGCAGGGGTATATATGTTCTCTGGGTGTCATTGTCTGGTAGCACCCCCCTGAGGAAGGTCCTGCCTAGGACTGAAAAGTTGGGTGTATAGTGTGCTGTTTTGTAACTGCTAATATATGTCTTCTTGCTTTATCTGAGTGTTGCTGCTTTTGTGCCTTCTCTCATGGGAAGACAGGGTTTCTATATATATGTAGAAGGCTAAGGCCGAAACGCGTAGTAGCAGGTCCAGTAGGCAGGATCCCCTGTCTTGTCCCCCTCTTGGGACATTCTCATGTGCTATGAGCTTTGCTCCTTGACTCCTCTACAGACCTTGCTGAGTACCTGACATAAGGTTAAGTATCTATTATTTGCTGTAACAGACTAAGGTGTGCTTTTTTGTGCTTTTTTGTGATTATTCATGTGCTTTCACAGTGAACTTGCTGATTTTGCAATGTTTTACACTTGTCCCCAGACCTAGGGAGACAGCAGCAATTTGCTACATAGTGCATTAGCCACCTTATCCAACCACTGGGTTGTGTCTGTTGGTAGCTTCTTGTATACACCTTGTCAGGTACTTTTTCAGCATTCAATTGTCTATTTAGACCTTTGTACTGTCTTTCAGGGTAACTCCCTGATTAGAGGTTTAATCAAGTTTGCACCATTCAGGGGATCCATGCCGTGTTTTAATTTTCTGTGCTTTAATTTTTACTTTATGTTCTGTGACATTTTCCAATAAACATTGTGGTTTTGTATTGTCAGGCATACTTGAGTGCTTTCATTTGGGGCTCTTTTGTTCTTTTTGCAATATTATATGCTCTTATAGCACCACCGACAGATGATTACATCTTAATTTATTTTGTCGGTTTTGTAGTTGCCATTATTTGTCACATGGATGCGGGGTCATTTCTTTTTCTCACAAAATATATATATATGTATATACGTGTCAAAAGGAGTGCTACTGGGCGTGGCTAATTGTATAAAACAAGAAACAAAGAAGTCCAGAGCAACATCCAATGGGACAAAAATGCACAGTGAAATACCTATATATCTCTTGAAAAAAGGGTAATTGAGTTAACCTTTTGGCCAAAGCGTATAAGCCTGCGAGCCACTTTCAAGGCATGACCATAATATTGCAGGTCCTAACACTAACTGATTAAAATCCTTATTTACCTCTAGAATTAGGGGAAGGATGGTCCTTGCATTGAACCTGTCGCAATCAAGTGCATGAAAAGAAAACCTGCTTACCTGGACAGTGGGGAGGGGCGAGCTTTAAACCCTGGGTGGGAGGAGCCACTAACCTCCAAAACAGCTGAGACCAGCTAATCACAAACCAACATATTTCAGGCACAATCTGCACTCTCCAGATCCGTCATAAGTTATCCTTTCTCCGGAGTAATCATGCGATGGTGCAAGGAGGCAAAAAAACAGTGACCTGCTGCTCCATGTATCATTGAAGAAATTCAATGTGTCACTTCCGCACTCTAACAGCTTGCCGACACAAGTGTCATATCAAACTTCTAATAGCAGACTTACAGATGACACAGTACTACATTTCAGGGTAACAACTTCGTCAGGTGTAATATTACAAAAGTGAACACAGATCCTTTACAAAAACCACTATCAAACATCCGTAGCCTCATTTTCTAAATTCGCGCCAAACCCGGACTAAACACAATGACATCAGATAATCAGCTGGTTGATTTACCAATGGACTCACGCCCCTAGCATCTACCATGTTGTGCCACCATGTTGTGCTCTTCTCTGTATATATATATATATATATATATATAATCAAAAACAAATAGACAATACCATTCTGTGGCTAACAAAATGCATTTATTTGTGCGAGCTTTCGAGATACACTGATCTCTTCTTCTGGCGATGTGTAACATTGGAAAGCTCGCACAAATAAAAGCATTTCGTTAGCCCCAGAACGGTATTGTCTATTCGTTTTTGATTGTTAAGCTCGGCTAACATGGTACAGATACCTCTACATCTATCTATCTATATATTTAAATATCTATATATCTATACACACACACAATATATATATATATATAAAAACACATATTATACACATATTATATTATTACACACACGTATTATCCACATATATATATATATTGTATAATCATAAACAGATTGTCGATACCATTCTGTGGCTAATGAAATGCTTTTATTTGTGGGAACTTTTGAGATACACTGATCTCTTCTTCGGGCGGTTACAATTGATTCAGCCCAAAAACTTTCTTGAAACAAAGCATCTGTGGGTGAAGGCAATCCCTCCCCCCTGCGCAGTATGCGATTTATGACAGGAGGTGTTAAATGGTCTCTGAATGCTTGTGATGTAAGAGAGTGTGTGTGTGTGTGTGTGTGTGCGCGCGTGTACTTGTGTAAATCTTAATTAATAAAGCGCCCACCTCTTACATTTCAGCACCTACCCACACCATTGTTATACAGTCCCCCTCCACACATACCTTTTGTAAAGCGATTTATTATCACTGTGGTAAACCATTCCCACAATATGGGCATGGATTACCACAATGGCAATGAATGGGCAACCTAAAAAAAAACAACCACAAAATAAAAGACATTACAATTCAATAAAAAAAATATTTTTCCTATAAACCCATTGATTGTCAATGTGCTTATCTATACCCTGAAAGGGGCATAGATACACACATTGCCCATCAATGGGCACCCTAAAAAAAAAATATATTTTTTTTATTTGTCACTGTGTGGGAGCCTTGTCATGGTATGTGATGTGGACTACACATTCATTAATCGGTTGTTGGACTCCAAATTTCAGAGGAGCCTTGGGTAGAGTGGGTAGAGTGACTCAAGGGCAGGGCTGGAAGGCAACTCTAATTATCGCCAACAACTGGTTCATTTAATTGATTATCCTCCTCTTGGCAAGAGGAGTGCAAACAATTTTTATGACTGACACGGCATGATTTTATTATTTATATTCAGTACGTGGTTGTTTTATGCTAGTTAGTTATTGGAATTTGGGAATTTAATAAAGTGCAGTAACATTTCACCCCCAGTTATATGATTGCCTCTTATTTAATGTATTTTTGTGTTGGAGGAAGGAGTCTGGTCATTAATGGACTTACTTGTAAGGTTACTAACTTTTTACTTATTCATAGCAACTGGTTTTCACTTTGACCTTCTCTCATGGGGTCAAAAAAGAAATAAAAGGGTATTGTAAAGTTTGCACTAGAAATTCTCTTTTATTTATTTTTTCCTGTTTAACTCCCTTTCTGCTCAAAATAAATCCATCTTCTTTATGTATCTGTCCCCATCTCCTCCCTCCCACAAATAACTACAACATTATTTTTTACTCTTCATGTGTTTTATCTTCTCCTCTCTTAGGCCTAGATACATTATGCCATGTTAAATGTGAGTAAATACAGCCAAAATATGCAGGTATACATCAACATTTCAAATGGTTGAAATGTTGCAAGAAATATCACATGACCATTAAAGATGGAGGCAAAAACTCATATCACTGGTAAAATGGCAGCAAAACATTGCCATATGTAGCAAACTATATAAAACAAGGCTTTCATGACACACGCTGGCAGTGTTTTTGGAAGGAAGAGAGAACACACTAAGCAATAAGGAGTTGGAGGTTTCTGTGTGTTTTGTAGTATTTGTTGTGATTTTTGCTTTGCTTGTCTTGTCATATTTGTTCTCTGTTTGTGTGGGTGCTTGTGTGCTTGACTTTGGTTGATTTTATGTACTTTGGGAGCTGTCTGTTTCTTGTTGTTTGTTGTGTGAGTGTGCATTGTAAGAGTTTGTCACTTTTGTGAAAGATGGAGAAGAGGAGGAGTGGAAGGAGTGGAGCGAGTGAAGACAGAGGGGGAAGTGTGAGGAGTGCTGGTGATTAGAGGAGTGAACAGCGATGGAGTAGAGGAGTGCTGGAGAGAAATCTAGAAGGGGTAGTAAGGATTAGGCCAGGTTAGGAGGATTGAAGGGGAGGAGGGGAGAGAAGAAGACAGAGAGCCATGGGAGGAGATTGTATCCAGACAGGATAGCAAGCCCTAGTGGAGGCAATTTTACAGCCTCCACATATGGAACATGGCAGAGATGTTGCAGAGAGACAGAGGCAATGATCTTGAAATGTTTTGATAATTAAAATCGGGTCCTTTTCAAGAAAATTGTCATTATATATGATCACATTCTTGATATTCTGGCATCCAAGACATGGATGGGTTAAAAAAAATTGCCTGTGGTGAGGGATAGCAAATGCTTTAAACACTGTTGGTGTGTTCACAAGGTCAATACAGCAAGGAAAAATAAATATTCCTTAATAAACAGAAAGATGAAGGAAAAAATTACACAAGAAGATACACACAGAAGAGGGACGGTTAGAGGACCACCCCTGACTATAACATACACCCCCTATGAAGTGGATTTCAAAGATGTCATGCATAGGGATGTTGTATTTGGGATCCAGGGTATTAGAGACACTGGGAAACAACAACCTCAAGAAGAGGAAGCGGGTTAGAATAGTACACAAAGTTAACTGTGAATTACACAAATGAATGCAATATAATGTATATGGTACATAAGAAACATTGACAGGCATGTGACCAATATAGGGGCCTATGCTATAAGCCCCGATAAAAACAATTGCTGTGCCGTTTACACCGCCAGTTTTTTGAGTGTTGTTATCACGGTATTCAGAAAGCCCCGAATACCTGTGATAGCAAAATTCCCAAAACGGGGCAATAGCCCGTGGCGTGATGATCATCTCTCTGAAAAGGCCTTACATGGCGATTTCTTTCAGCTGCAGAGAGAGCTGCACAGAGAGAGCTGACTCTCCCAGCGCATATCTCTTTAGCGATCAAATTTTTTTAATCTAAAATGTAATACTAATGTAGATGAGCAGGTGGTCTCCTAAGCAGAATCTTGTTGATTTGAATTCAGGGGACCCCCTGCTTCCAGAGATACAGGTCCCATTATGGGATGCCGGTATCTCCTATGCATTTAAATGTCCCACGTCACGTGACCGTAGGAGTTCAATGCATACGAGATACCGGCACCCCATAACGTGGCCTGTATCTCGGGAAGCAGGGGGTCCTCGGACCTCAAATCAACAACGTTCTCTTTCGGAGACCCCCTGCTACAATATAGTACCGTAGTATTAACATTAAAATCAAAAAATGTGTTACCGTTGCGGCTATCCGCTATGGTAATGAAGCTGCTTTAATGACATTTTTACTAATAGTGTGCGGGAGCAGGGGGTCTCCTGAGATGAACAGCATTGATTTCAGCCCCAGGGACCCCCTGCTTCCAGAGTTACAGGCCCTGGTATTTAAATCCCCCAGTCACGTGACATGGACAATTTAAAAATGGCGGCAGTACGGGCACCCGATGCCCCATACAAGGGTCTGTAAATCAGGAAGCAGAGGGTCCTTGAGGCTGAAATCAAAGCGATTCAGCTCAGGAGACCCCCTGCTCCCGCATACTATTAATAAAAATTATATCAAAACAGATTCATTACCTTTGTGGCTATCCGCGAAGGCAATGAGGGGTTAAGGCACAATAGCAGCTTTATTGGGGGCAGAGGGGCTGACTGAAGGCGGTACTTGGCCCAGGTGGGTTATTAGGCCTACAGAGAATTTTTCAGGAAAAGTTAATCCCTTCATTACCATAGCGGTAGTAACTGCTATGGTAATGAAGGGGTTACTAGTGACCCCGCCAGTAGGCCTAATAACCCATCCTGGTCCTTCACCCAATCCCTCTACCCCAAATTAACATTACAATACCTACTTCCCACCAATACACAACCCACCCACCCCCTGTACCCCACATAAATGCATTTTTAATTTTTTGATTTACAGGATTGATACCAGAGGCCGATGGGGCTCCTAAGGTGGTCCCCGCTGGTGTCTGTGGGACCTTGGGTGGTCCCTGTGTGTGTCTGGGGTTCCTCAGGTGGTCCCCACATGTGTCTGTGGGCCCTCAGTTGGTTCCTGTGGATGTCCGGGGGTCCTCGGATCGTCCCTGTGGGTGCCTGGGGGCCCTCAGGTGGTCCCCACAGGTATCCAGGGCTCCTCAGGTGGTCCACGCAGGTGTCTGTGGGCCCTCGGGTGGTCTCCGTGGGTCCCCGCTGGCCTGCGGTACCAATCCTGTGGGCCAAATTTTTTTTGCAATACCTTGAAATAAATACACCCCCCTCACCCCCAACACATACAGTTTAGTAATGGGCAAAGTAATTATTATCCAGATATGAATAATAGTGCATTTGCCCATTATAAAATCAAACATTAGCCAGCAGCATAAATAAAGTAAATAAACATTTCTACTTCTGCCATCATGAAGCACATCCTCATCAGCATACTGTAGGTCCATTTCCTCTGTTGCCAGCAACAATACATGAAAAAATACAATCTAATGGCCCCTAACCCCCTATTCCCCTTAATGGTTAATAACTGCTATAGTAATTAAAGGGTTAACCTACCCTCCCCCGCTACCCACCCTGGGACCACTATACCCACCCTGTACCCATTGATTGACATAGTGGTACATTATACGCATATACAGTAATATGGGCATGATAAGCCACTATAGCAGTAAATGGTCACCCTAATAAAAAAAGTATGAAGGCCAAAAATACACAATAATAAAAGATATACACAAGCACCTAAACACTCCAATTCAAGAAATAAAAGCACTAGTCAACCAATTAAATAAATAAAAGCACTAGCCAACCAATTCAATAAATAAATAAAAGCACTAACCAACAAAACAATTAATTAATTTTAAACACTAGACAACAAAACAATTAATGAATTTACACCAGTAGCCAACAAAACAAATAATTAATTTAAAACGCTAACCAATCCTAAAATGTACTAAAAACAAGCCATCCAAATTCCAAACAATTGAATTCAAACAATAAAAAGAAATAGAAAAAATACAATCAATTCAAAACAAGCATTTGCCATAAAATGCATTGGCTGGCACTGTATTTATCTATACCCTAAAGGGGCACAGATTAATACATTATCAGTCAATGGGCAATCACAAACATAAAAATTAATAAAACAATAAAAATTAATAAAACAATGAAAAAACCCTGAAAAAAAGACATTTACATACATTCAATATTTTACTTACCTCTAGAAGTCTTCACCCTCCGAATCCCATTGTTTCTACAATATCTCGTTCCATTACGCCATCACCCGCAATCCAACGCCAGCCATCTTGAAGACCAGCATCAGGAAAAAAAAAATCTTCTTTCTTTTATCTTCTATCACGACTTCTTTCTTCATCTGTCATTATTTTTATATTTTCTTTAATCTTCTATCTTCATCTTCATCTGTCAATCGAAAACCCAGTGGTGAATCCAGAACAGGATGGTCTTTCGTCTGCTTCATGAAGTTAAATGAGAAGTATAGGCCTTATATAGGGCCTGTGACTTCACATTTTATGGCCAGATGGTACAGTTCCAATCTGATTGGATTCTGTATCATGTGCCCACCTCTTTTTTTTTTCTTTAAGTATGTGACGTCATCTCCAAGGGAGGTACGTCACAGTCTTAAAACCACATAGCTATATCACGTGGTACAGTATTACAGCCAATCTGATTGAAGACAATCCCATTGGTTGCTGTACCATGTGTTAGGTTACATTAGTTCAAAAGGATGTGACATCATCCCTTAAAGTGACCCAAACACTTGGTGTAACCTATTACATGGTACAGCAACCAATGGGATTTTCTTCAATCACATTGGCTGAAATACCATGTGATATAGCAAAGTGTGTTTAAGGATGTGACATACCTCCCTTAGAGATAACGTCACATTCTTAAAAAAAAAAAGAGGCGAGCACAAGGTATAGCGTCCTATCAGATTGTAGCTGTACTATCTGACCTGAAAATGTGATGTCACAGGCAATATATAAGGCCTGGACGCTTCATATAACAGGAAGAAGACGACAAGACAACATCCGTTGGAACTTACCATGTGGTTGGATTGACAGATGAAGACAGAAGATTATTCTGAAGCCAGGGTCACGTGTGATGTGTGAATAGCCCCAGATAGCTCAACTCGTTCCTTTTACAAGTTCTTTGTCTTTACTTCACTTTATTGGGGAAAGCATAGCTTACACAAAGGCACTTGTAGATGATGCAGTTGTGAGAGAGTTCTCTATAGTGAGAGTGCTTGATAGTAGGGAAAGGTGAAAAGGATTGGGCCTTGCCAAGGTAGTAGCAGGCAGATGCTGTACTCACTGTGTCCAGGGTGGAAAAGGAAGTGAGGAGTAAGGGTCACACTAGAAGTGAGATGGGACAAACTAACTGTCAGCAAGGCAGGGGGGAGGGCAGAATAGCCCATTCTGAGAAGGATCTCAGAAGTTGCTAGAGCAACTCACAGACTTCATGAACAGAGGCAGGAATAGAAACATTGTATAAATCACACAGACACCGTGTGTGTGCAGAGCAAATATACATGCAGCTGAAATCAGGAACTGACAGGCAGAAGCTGCAAAGAAGGGGGGGGTGTCACGGTTGTGCTCGCAACAAACCAGGGTTGGACAGCGAGGCTGAGGTGGGGCTGTAAAAGCACCGACCTTAGACCGCGCAGGCTGATCCGGATTGCGAAGTTCGTAGTCATACGTAGCAGGATCAGGATTGGAGAAGACAGCATCGTCGTTGTACAAGCCAGGGTCAGGACAGGAGACGTCAGAATAAACATTGTCCAAGTAGGAGTTCGGCAACAGGGAGTCAGGAAAGCCCCGCTTCAGCTTAGGAGCGCGGGGGTGGCCTCTGCGCGTGCGGCGACCATGGCCCATGGTACTGGTCTCAGGAGGTGGAAGACAGACCAGATTTACACACCGCCTAGCTGCACGGTTAAACCAGTGCCACAGCGCAAGAGTCCTGAGCGGGCTAGGGAATCCTCTGTAGCAGCGCAGGAACCAGGACACGGCCTCTCTAGATTAGGGAAAGAGTAGGCCCCAGGAACCAGGAAGCTGTAGATACACAGGGAAACCTCCGCTTCAGTGCAGGAATCCAGGAGACTGAAGGACGCAGGGGCGAAACCTCCGCTTCAGTGCAGGAATCCAGGAGGCTGAAGGACGCAGGGACGAAACCTCTGCTTCAGCACAGGAGAACAGGAAGCTGAAGGACGCAGGACGGAACCTCCGCTTCAGCACAGAAGAACAAGTGGGAGCTTGAAGGAAGCTGAAGGACGCAGGACGGAACCTCCGCTTCAGCACAGGAGAACAAGCAGGAGCTTGTGGCAGAACAGGTAGTGACATCCGGTAAGGACTATGCTCGGCAGGGAGCATTGCGGGAAAGCAGTACTTAAAGGCCAGCGGGCCAATCCCCTCCGGGGGTGTGAAGGTACTGCTCCAATGAGTGAATGCAAGTCTAGGTTGCAGTGATAGGCTGCACAGCTGCAGTAGATACCAGAGGGAGTGTGTATAGCTTTGGTGAGTGAATCCAGGCTGCAGCAAACATCAGGAGAGCTGTTCCAGGACTGCACCGGTCTGCAAGGTAAGGCAACCAGTAAACCGCGGAGCGGATTCCTTACAGTACCCCCCCCTTCACGCGAGACCTCCGGGCGAACATGAGCACTCATAGAGTTGGAGGACCGGGAATTGTTGCTGAACCGTCTAGGATTGGGGTTAGAGTCGTGGTCCAGAGACTCGTGGTTAGTCCTTTGTGTACCCCCACCCCCTGGTGAGAACTGCGGCCAGACAGGACCATCCATGGGTCTTGGGGACATTGAGTTGTTCCTAAAATTCTTTACGTGGAAAGGGCATCCGTAAACGAGCAGTTCTTTGGTGAGTACAGTTCTAGTATATGAGATTGATGGAAGAAACATCCTTGGTACATGGCTCGCCTCGCAAAATGTCTTGGAAATCCAGGGCTATGAAGAACCAGAGAGTTCCAGAGCAGAAACGGCAGAAGAACCCCCACTGAAAGCCCAGTCTTTAATAAAGGAACCGGAATCTAGGATCAGCGGCCCTGATATTTGATCGAATACACCAGGAGGAACTTTGTAACAGAAAAAGTCTTGGCTGACCACTGCATGTTGGAATTTGCGAGGAATTTTTCCTCTAGAAGGCTCACAGGTAATGGTTAGTAAGGGTATAGGCTGGTTGGAAGCATCTCCCGGTATTGGTATGGAAGGTGACAAGGCAAGCAGTAAACCAGGCATAGGGACCGAAATCTTGGGATACGTACAGAGTATTTCCAACTGAGAGGAAATAACAGGGGCAACCGAAAATTCTGAGGGACAAAACCATGGTTTAGCAGGAGCAGAGAAGCAAACAACAGTAGAGCTCTCCAATACTGGGAAATCTTCATTGGAAGATAGTATTGTCAGTGAATCAGGAATAGACCTTGGAATTTTCATATCAGTAGCTTGAGAAAAAAGCAGAGCCAGGGTAGTGGTGGGAGGGAAGCTAACATCAGAAGCTGAAGTCTGTACCTCAGTGACAGGGACCTGAGAATCAACAAGCAGCAAGTATGAACTATGAAAACTCTTAATGACAGGCACCTTAGGAGTGCAAGGAGTCTTTTCCGAAACTGCAATGGCCCTAACCACAGGGGTACCTAACCTGACAAAAACATGAATAGGTGTGTTTTCTAGTGCAAAATCTCTGATCAGAGGACTCCTAACCGATAGTGAGGGTGAAAAAATCAGATGTATTGATAAGTGACTTAGAAACAATTACTGAGGTTCTAGATTTGCTGGACACGTGAGAAAAAATACCCTTTAAGACAGGAGCTTTAATTTCTTCCCAGAGTAACCCCATGTTTGCTGGGGCATATTTAGACACCGTACTGAGGGACTGGGTTTCAGCAAAGGCAGGACAGCTAAATAGCTCAGATTTAAACCCCAAGACTTGTAATATATGCATGGTGACCTCAGACAGTACTAAGGGAGTGACCACAGATATGCTGATCCCTGGAGAATTAGCCTGGACAGAGAAATCAGGAGGACCCCCAGTCAGGATACTCATTGTAGGAAGAGCTTCAGAATCAGAAGGAGAATCATTACCTCTCAGAGTTTCAAAACTAGTAAGACACAATTCAGCGAAAAGGGAAACAGTGTGCAGGCTTTTTACTAATCTATATGAAAAAGCGTCACTTTTGGGAGAAAACCGTGCGTCAGCAAACATTCCTGGGAACACAATATGAACCTCAGGAGGGACATACAGACTACTGTATGCTTTTAACCCTAAGCTTAAAGAGGAGGAGAACTTAGACAGTACACGGGGGTTAATCATAACTGTACTGGTCTCTGAAGTAGGTATTTGGTAAGGAATGTCTGGAAAACCAGAAATTACTGCAGACTCCATAATGTGGGAACTATGCGCTGAAGCAGGGATCACCGCTATGTGGGCGACAGGCTGGTTCAGTGAAATACCCGGGAGAAGGAACTCTGTGACCAAGCTTAGGGAAAAACCTGACTCCTGACTACATTTATCAGGAACCAGAACTTTAGCCGAAGTCTCCGGAGGCGAAACTGCGGAAACTTGAGATGAAGCAGGGGATTTATAGCAAAGAATATCTAAGGACTCCGTACGGTTATGGGAATCCCTCAATGCAACCTCTGCTGTCTGACTTGTGGACTCATTCTCTGAGGCAAAAACGAAGGCATTAACTTGGAGGCAGCAAGAATTTACAGGGGTTAATTCAGACAATGCCTGAGAGTAAAACATAGGTAATCTTCTCTCTGTATTAGGAGAGACCAGGAATCTCTCCTCTGGAGCTAGGGGCGTGACCATGGCTGACAGAGAACAGGGATTTACCAAAGGAAACTCAGAGAGCTGCCCCACAGGGGTTAATACAGAAATGACCCTGGGAACAGAACTTAGGGATTCTTTCTCTGAAGGGAAAAGCGCACAGGACTGCCTAGCAGAGATTAAAGCTGGAAAACCCTCAAGACCTGGAGTGACAGATTCGGAGTTAGAAATAGGGGAACTAAGGGACTTATTCTCTGATAGTAGAATCTTAGTGTTGATTAGTGAAACATATGTATTCTCCAGGGGAACCTCACAGGACTGATCGGCAGGGGTTAAAGCTGGAAAACCCTCAAGACCTAGAGAAAGGGCTTCTGAGCTAGAAATAGGAGAACTAAGGAACTTATTCTCTGATACTAGAACCTTAGTGTTGGGTAGAGAAACATATGTATCCTCCAGGGGGACCTCACAGGACTGATCGGCAGGGGTTAATGTAGACATATCATTGGTGTCAGGGAACCCGGCCATACAATCAGGGCAAGGATCCGTGGTAGACCAGGGATACAGCCAAGTGGCAGCGAAGCTGGCGAGGGGAGGATCCTGTTCCTTTATGCAAATGTCCAATGTCATGGAAAGGATATGGAGTGTTTTTTGGGCATGAGCCAACATGAGGAGAGGGTCCTCTTGTGCTATATAAATGTCTAAGGACAAGGCCAGGGAAGAGAGTTCCTTTTGGGCGTCGTCCAGTTCCAAAGGGTACACATTCTCCCAGGTTAAAGGGTAACCAGGAAAGCAAATACAAGCGGCCAGCAATTGTTTTAAGTCCCGGAGGCGGTAAACCTTCATCATGAGATCATTACGGCATTTATTTTGCAAAGGGGTTAAACCTACAAACACAATCAGATCTTCAATCAGGGGTATTATCTCACATAGAAACTGGTATTCAGACTGGGACTGGTTTACAGGCCGGGACAGGCTTTCAGACAGAAACTTACCAACCCTCACCACAGGGCGGTCCGAGTTTGTGGGGCCGAGCATACTGTCACGGTTGTGCTCGCCACAAACCAGGGTCAGACCGTGAGGCTGAGGTGGGGCTGTAAAAGCACCGACCTTAGACCGCGCAGGCTGATCCGGATTGCGAAGTTCGTAGTCATACGTAGCAGGATCAGGATTGGAGAAGACAGCATCGTCGTTGTACAAGCCAGGGTCAGGACAGGAGATGTCAGAATACTGCACCGACACACTTTATTCGAGCAAATACCCGGTATGTACCTGGCAGATACCTGGAATGCGCCGCTCCTCACCTCTGACAAGCCCCGTTGCATTTGCCTTCCCAGCCTGGGTTCATGCCTGGCTGATGGGCGGCTGATCTGTTAAATGATAATGATTAGGATTTAATAGGCTGCAATGCTTCGCGTGTCTACCAGATGGCATAAATTCATGAATTGTAATGCAGTATATATATATATATATACTGTGCAGTATTGCAGCCAGCTGGAATAAAATGCTTCAATCCCTGCCTGGAAAATAACTCAATGCACTCGGGCAGAAAACAGTCACAAACCTCAATACACCCGGGTATACCCGAATTCGTGGGACTAGCCGAGCTCGAATAAAGTGTGTCGCCAGTGTAAACATTGTCCAAGTAGGAGTTCGGCAACAGGGAGTCAGGAAAGCCCCGCTTCAGCTTAGGAGCGCGGGGGTGGCCTCTGCGCGTGCGGCGACCATGGCCCATGGTACTGGTCTCAGGAGGTGGAAGACAGACCAGATTTACACACCGCCTAGCTGCACGGTTAAACCAGTGCCACAGCGCAAGAGTCCTGAGCGGGCTAGGGAATCCTCTGTAGCAGCGCAGGAACCAGGACACGGCCTCTCTAGATTAGGGAAAGAGTAGGCCCCAGGAACCAGGAAGCTGTAGATACACAGGGAAACCTCCGCTTCAGTGCAGGAATCCAGGAGACTGAAGGACGCAGGGGCGAAACCTCCGCTTCAGTGCAGGAATCCAGGAGGCTGAAGGACGCAGGGACGAAACCTCTGCTTCAGCACAGGAGAACAGGAAGCTGAAGGATGCAGGACGGAACCTCCGCTTCAGCACAGAAGAACAAGTGGGAGCTTGAAGGAAGCTGAAGGACGCAGGGCGGAACCTCCGCTTCAGCACAGGAGAACAAGCGGGAGCTTGAAGGAAGCTGAAGGACGCAGGACGGAACCTCCGCTTCAGCACAGGAGAACAAGCAGGAGCTTGTGGCAGAACAGGTAGTGACATCCGGTAAGGACTATGCTCGGCAGGGAGCATTGTGGGAAAGCAGTACTTAAAGGCCAGCGGGCCAATCCCCAGCGGGGGTGTGAAGGTACTGCTCCAATGAGCGAATGCAAGTCTAGGTTGCAGTGATAGGCTGCACAGCTGCAGTAGATACCAGAGGGAGTGTGTATAGCTTTGGTGAGTGAATCCAGGCTGCAGCAAACATCAGGAGAGCTGTTCCAGGACTGCACCGGTCTGCAAGGTAAGGCAACCAGTAAACCGCGGAGCGAATTCCTTACAGGGGGTGATCAGAGAGAGCAGAAATGGGATTACTTGTTCCATGACAAAGATTGAATATTAAAGAAAATAAAGAATACTGATAGAAGATAGAAGAAGGTGATAGAAGATAAAAGAAAGAATAATTTTGTTATCTGTTCCGGATCTTCAAGGTGGATGGCGTTGGATTGACTTTGATGACGTCGCGGTACGAGAGCTTGCAGAAACGCCAGGATTCGGAGGGTCAATGCTTCTTAAAGGTAAGAAAAATATTGAATGTATATAATTGTATTTTTACAGGTTTTTTTATAGTATTTTTTCTTTTTATGTTTTTCATTGCCCATCTGTGTCCGTTTAGTGTACAGATAAATACAGTGACAGCCAATGCATTTTTTGGCAAATGCTTTTTTTCTATTGATTGTTGTTTTTTCTTTTTCTGCTTATTGTTTGGCTTCAATTTTTTGTAATTTGGATAGCTTGTTTTTATTTCATTTTCCGATTGTTTAGCAATTTTAATTAGTTATTTCTTTTGTTGGCTACTGGTTTTAATTGATGTGTTCGCTAGTGGTTTTATTAATTAATTTATCTGTTGACTAGTGGTTTATTAATTAATTGATTTGTTGACTAGTGCTTTTATGTATTGAATTGCTAGTTTGGCTAGTGGTTTTCGTTCTTGAATAGTTTTCTTGGCTAAGTGTTTATTGAATTGTATTGTTATGTTTTGGAATAACAAATTTTGTATTATTGTGCTGCTTTGGATATAGATAAATGTTATTGATTTGGCTTACTATTAGGCTTTTTAGTTCTTTTATTGTTGGGGTGTTTAGGTGTTTGTGTATATATTTTATTATTTTGGCTTATGCTCATATTATATGGGCATGATATACCAATGTCCAATCAATGGGTACAGGGTGGGTATAGTGGGCTCGGGAGGGTGTTAGGTCTTCCTGATGGGTAGCGGGGGTGGTTAAGGGGTTAGGGGCCATTAGATTGTATTTTTTATTGTATTGTTTCTTGCAACAGAGGGCATGGACGGTGATGAGGATGAGGACGCCCTTCATGCTGGCAGGGTGAGTTCAAGTTTTAGTTACTTTATGCTGCTGATTGATGTTTTATTTTAAATGGGCAAATGCACTATTATCCATATGTTGATAAAAGTAATTTTGCCCATTACTCTACTGTATGTATTGGGGGGGGGGGTGTATTGCTATCAATGTTTTGCACTTTTTATTTTTACAGGATTGGTACCGCAGGCCAGTGGGGACCCCATTAAACCCGCGGGAACCACCTGAGGACCCGCAGACACGTGAAGACACGTGCGGGGACCAACCGGGGACCCTCATGGGGCCCGTGGACACCCATGGGGACCACCTGGAGGTCCACAGACACCCATGGGGACCAACTGAGGACCACTGCCGGCCTCTGGTATCAATCCTGTGCATAAAAAATAAATAATGCTATTATGTGGGGGTACAGTGGGTGGGTGTGTTGTGTATTCATGGTTAGTACATATTGTAATGTTTATTGGGGGCAGAGGGGGTGAGTGAAGGGCCAAGTACTCCCTTCACTCACCCCTCTTCCCCAATAAACCTGCTATTGTTCTTTAACCCCTTCATTGCCATAGTGGTTAGCCACTAAGGTAATGAAGTTAACAGGAAAGGGTAGTCAGGCGGTTCACTGCTGCCGTCTGGGTATGAAATCGGAAAAATCCACACGCTATAAGTTTAAAAGGTTGTATTTAATGAGTGCATATACACAGAAAGTATACTTTGACAAAGTCCCTACCTGTGGATGGAACGCGTCAGAGTTTTCTCTGTAGCAGTATACTTTTCTGTGTATATGCACTCATTAAATACAACCTTTTAAACTTATAGCGTGTGGATTTCCGATTTCATACCCAGACGGCAGCAGTGAACCGCCTGACTACCCTTTCCTGTTTACTTTACCCTGGCTGGAGCACGCGTCGCCGCACTTCCGGATCAGAGGAGCTCTCTGTTAGCATTGGAGTCTGGACTCGGCGTGTCAAGATTGTGAGTAAAAACCCCCTCCTTACCCCCAGTGGGGATTCCTACCGTGTGTCACACCGGGTTTGTGAGGGCAGTGGCGGAGGATCGCGGTGAGTCACAGGCCGTTTATAGTTTCCTTGCAGGAGACACGGCTTTACTGCACGTCTATATCCTCCCTACCACATCATAGCCCCGTCCCGTGGCATAGTCACGAGCATACGGAGCTTAGGGTTTCACATTATTTCATATCTTTATCAGTGGGACGCTGAACGGGAATGCTTACATGGGATTATCTATCCATTGGAATTCTTTTAGATTTACTGTAGAGCTTATGTGTGCGCAATTTTGGTAGCATCGGTCATACCTTGAAGCAATTCTGGGACATTTTGTAAAGGTAATGAAGTTGCCTGTAAAGGAATTTTAATTGCATCTGATTCATGCCAGGGGTCTCCGGTGCTGAAATTAATGTGTATCAGCTCCGGGGACTCCCGGCATCAATCTGAGGCAGGAAAAAATCATTTTTTTTTCTAAGTCCTCTCTCGGCACTTCTCGCCATGTTCTCACCAGCCTCAGAGCAACTTTTCCTGGTGGGAGGATTGTGAGAGGAAATCACCATTCTAGAGCCACGATAGGCCCGATAACCTATTCGAGGCTACTAGAATTGCCCGAATGTGAAAATCTGGCGATAAGTGGCTTCTCGACGCTCATTTGGTGATATTTTTTTCTCGCCAACAAAATATGCCGATAAGTACTTTTATCACCGATTTATCGGGGATTACTGAATAGCTGTAGGCCTTTTTGGCGTAAAGGCCTCGAAAAGTGGCTTATCGGGGCTTATAGCATAGGTCCCATAGTGTGAAATATGATGCCAAACACTTTTACCTACAGCACTACAGCCTAATTTAATCCATGCCATGTAATCTTACAAAAGATTGACTACAACTTTTACCTAATACAATAGGTATGATTCCACTTATACGATACATTTTGTGAAATTACATTAAAAGCATCCATATAAATACATCAAGGTCATTGTACATTGTCACAACAAATCAAGAGGAACTTTAGTGTCTTTAGTACAAGGGTATTGTAGCGGGTTTCTAGAATGTGGGGGATCAGTAATCTTATAGATTCGTGCTAACAGGAGTTCCTTTCTAGCTTCCCCTTGGGCGAACCGAGGGAGGGGAGGGACCTGAGCTCTTTGGCAGTAGAGAAAAGGATACTTGCTGTGGTTTACGGCTTCCAATGGATTTCACCACAATGTACAATGTTCATAAGTATCCTGATCAATATACCTAGGACCAGCTCCATGACAGCGGGGTTGGGGACCGGATAGGGCAGATAGGGCTTTTGGGCAGGACAGCAAATGGACAATGAGACCAGCACTGGTACCTACATGGAACAACCTGTAACCTTAATACACATATATACTCACAATTGCCTTCTTGGAATAATGTAAACTTGACATTGAGGACAATAACAGGTTGTGTACTGGATGAAAAGTGTAAGGAACAAACAAACAATGCATTGCACCCCACCTCCTCCCAAGATACCTTTTACAAAAACAGTTGGTGGTGTAGTGTGTAGATGTTGCTTGAATAGTAGCAAATGGACAGGGTCCAACGAACTATCTCTGACTAATAAGAACAGCGATACACACAAATTACATCTGAACCAATCAAAATTGTACTTGGTTGGTGCACATGGGGAAGATGACCTCTAGGGAAAGAATCCACGTATGGTATAGGAACTGCAGAACTGGTTAAGCTATAGATGAAGGTTGGCAGGTGCAACCCGTCGCAGGAACTAACGTTTCGGTGCATATTTTGCAATGTCTCATTAATAAGCACATGTGGTGCTCTAAATAGTATGTGGCAACTCTGAGCAGCTTGGCCTGAAACTGTAGCTTTGTACAGATATAAATGTATATTCTCCTTCCCTATAAGGAGGGAATTTCAATGCAAGATACGTACTGCACCGACACACTTTATTCGAGCAAATACCCAGTATGTACCTGGCAGATACCTGGAATGCGCCGCTCCTCACCTCTGACAAGCCCCGTTGCGTTTGCCTTCCCAGCCTGGGTTCATGCCTGGCTGACGGGCGGCTGATCTGTTAAATGATAATGATTAGGATTTAATAGGCTGCAATGCTTCGCGTGTCTACCAGATGGCATAAATTCATGAATTGTAATGCAGTATATATATATATATATACTGTGCAGTATTGCAGCCAGCGGGAATAAAATGCTTCAATCCCTGCCTGGAAAATACCTCAATGCACTCGGGCAGAAAACAGTCACAAACCTCAATACACCCGGGTATACCCGAATTCGTGGGACTAGCCGAGCTCGAATAAAGTGGGTCGCCAGTGTAAGTCAGTAATAGCACAGCAAAATGTGCCAGAGGGCAGGCTGAGCATATATAGGAAGAACAGACCAATGAGGAGGAAGCATACTCCCTAGTATGCTTGGCTATGGTTGGTTGATGGAGACAGCACAGGAGTATCCCTTAGAAAGAGGAACGAGGAAGCTTCTGCACGTGTGCACAGGTGCCGTACATAACGGGTGCGCGATGCGCGGCGATTGTGTCACTGCGTGAGCGAAGCCTGGAGGCGGGACCAGCGAGAACGGCATTTAGTGCCCCTAGAAGGAAAACTGGCATTTGCTGGTCTGCGAGATGCTACAGGAGGCAGCAGAGGCAGGACGTCCGATCCCGGGTCTGGGTAAGCTGGGAGCGCGTCGGAAGGGGCGCGGATGACGGATCCTTACAATTATACACTAACAGGCCCAGTCAAAACAAATCATAAAAATAACACCTACTCCTTCATATGAGTCTAACTACACAGTAGCTGCGGCCCTCTCTAATGGTAGCCGCAAGCTAAGCTGGTTGCCGTTTCAAAACATGTACTATTATCTGTAAAAAATAGTCACAGTCTCTGCACATCAATATAGTATTTATCTCTTATCTGTTTCTGTTGGGGCTCCAGGTAATTCCCTCTGGACCCTTTGAGAGTTCAGAGAATCCCTTTTGTCTGTAGTTCCAATGTTATGGACAGGACATCCCTGCTTCAGCGCAGTCTCGCATCCTTCATTCTTCTTTCTGGGATTAATACCCAGTCAGTCCCAGCTGACTCAGCGACCACCGTCCAGCGGACCTAGAGGACTGTGCCAGCCTCTTCTTAGCTGAGGAGCTCTTTCTCTCCTCCATTCTCTGGGGAAAAGCAGTCTCTCTCAGAGCAAGCCATTTCCTGTCTTTTAACTCCCTGTGCAATCAGGAGTCCAGCCTGCTCAATTAGTTGCAGTTGTAGAAAGCTTCTACAGAGGACTTTAACCTCCTGCACGCGGGAAAGTCCACGAACTGCACTATTCCATGACCTAGAGACAGTGATTGTATCACAGTATGCATTTTTTATTTTTATATACATTGAGAAATGTGAAAAAATTTACTACTTTTGCCCTATTGCCATGAAAAAATGAGAAGTATGCAATTTCTTTACTTTACTGCAAATAAGCAACTAGAATTTGAACTTTTCAAATGTTGTATACAGTACATTCAAAGGAATATTCATGAACCAAACTGGGACACAATCACACATCACTAATGTTTTCACATGTGTTCTTCATAAATTATAGTTATTTATAATGTATTTTCAAGTTGAGGTCCATGCAGTAGCAAAGACGAGGGAACATATCCTCTCCTCCTTTTGACATAACAGAGCACAAAAAAGCAGTGATTCCAATAATGTCACAGTGACGGCACAGTTGTTATTTCACATCAACTGTTTTCTAACACAAAAACAAATGTATGTTAAAATACCACGAAGAAGCTTGTGATCAGGATGCGAAAAAAATATATAAAGGTAAAGATTTAATAACATATTTCTTTTTAGGCTGAGTAAGGTTGTGGGAGGATGTGTCTTGCTTTTCAGTAAGCTATTAGCACTTTTACAGAGAAGCTTTTATCTGATATAAAAAGGAGAAGCTGATAAGAAAATACCATGAAAAATGTTTATAACTTGGCATGACTCCAGTTTTGTTATATACAGGTATCTAGTGGGCCTAAACGGTGCATCTAGACTTTTTGTCAATTCATTAATTTTAGTCCATTAAAGTATCAAGTGGCTCTCGTGTCCTAGATATTAGTCTTGCTAAACCTGTTGCAGACAGTAAGACGTCAGCTGTCCTGTTTTCTCCTACCTCAGAATTAAAAACAAGATGCAACTAGTACATGACAGGAAAACATTATGGGAGTAATTTAATATTATTTCATGCAGGACACCATTATGAAAGTAATAAAGTCACTAAGTATTAGACATGTGTACATATGTACCAGAAGAATGACCTAGGCGCAAAAAATAGGGAAGAGAAGACCAAAAGGAGACCAATCACAGGGTAGTATGGCCAAACAAATGCACCCAGTTGATGGTAAAATATGCACTCACAATTATATAGATGTAACGGGTATTCCACCCCACCCAATCGCATATATAGTGTGGGTGCGGAGAACATACATGTTACCAGGTGTGGTGCTTTACCTGCTTGGCTCACAGGAGGGCTGAGCTTCCGCCACGGGGAACCTGGGGCAATTAAAGTATGAGTAACCCTGTACTCGGTGCAGCGCCTCCACCTGCGATGGTTCCTAGCAGAGCAGGAATTGTTCCTCGCAGGACACATACAATAACCACATACACTGTATGTATAATAACCAACGACTTTTACTGATGAGCACATGAACTGATAACAATACACATAATATCGGGTGTCCCCCTCTAGAGGAGACACTGAGTAACCTGACACATATAACTCTCCCACCTTCACCGGGTGATCCCACCCCGTGTCCAGTAATCCCCCACACAATGTCCAGCACTCTATAGAGAGCGGATATGTGTGACTGCGCAGTCACTAAGGAACTACTAGGCCTGTTGGTGCACGTGTAGGTCAGAGTTACCTGCCGAGCACACCAGTGCTCGGGCCTGCAACGGACTTCACAAAGGATCTGCCGCTTGGTGATCTCCGTCTGATCCTGTGGTTCGTTGTCCGGGACCGCCAGGGCGATCCCACCCTGGAGAAAGTCTCTGTCTCTGGGCACAGACTTGAGCCCAAGTCTCTTCATGGGAAACGCAGCGTCTGCTGTGTCCCTATCTAACTCTAGTGCTACTGTGACAGGATCCCTAACCTAGGGCCTGTCCCTGTAGCACCACAACTGGGGAGTGAGGACCTAATCTGGGACCTAAGGGGTTAATAGCCTGCTCCGCTCCCCTAACTCTTCCCGGTCCTGACTCTCACTAACAACTAGCACTCGCAGCTACGCGCTGCAACCTACTGGGTGCGTGCAGCAACCGTGCTGCACAAACCCTGTGCCTTCTTGCCAGACCTCACAGCACTGACAGCCGTGACCCTGACAAGACAGCACACACACACTCACTAAGGGCAGCGTCCCTATCTTGGGCCGTCCCTTAGCACTTACCCGCTAACCTGGTGGGGAGTTGGGGCCTACCTGGGATGTGGGGGACCTTACGCGGTGCAAGAACTTCACTCGCTCCCTGCACCCTTCCTTCCCCTTCAGCTCCCCAGCTCCAACCTTATGTAAGTGACAGGGTCCCTAACCTGAGGGCTGTCCCTGGCAACACTCACTCTACTGGGCGACTCAGAGCTATCTTGGGCCTTGGGGGCTGCTGGCCTAGTGCAGGGAGTCACTGACTCCTGCACCCTACCTCCTTTCCTTGGCTGCTCCTGGGTCTGACTGACCTGTGTGCTCCAAGCCCGCAAAATGTATCTCTCTCCTCTTGCAGAGTCATCCTCTAGCCCTATTGGCTCCCTGGTGTCATGTGGGGTACTGTAGAGGCTCATGGGACTTATTGTCCCTTCCAAGAACCTTCCCTGGTAGGCTAGGGTCGGTGCCCGTCTTACTGCGCATGCGCGAGCTCTGCTGCTGGCCACCGCACCTAGCCCTACTCTGCGCATGCGCGAGATACCAGAAGATGGCGGCGCCCTTGCCGCCCGGCTTCGGGAGCGCCGGGACCCCGGCAACGCGATCGCTGCCTTGGCAACAGGCCGCACGCGTCCCCGGCAACCCCCGAGCCGGAGCCTGACCGCCCTCACCCCTGCGATCCGCTGGCGGGGCCGCCATTGGACTCGGCGGCACCCACGATCGCCAGCTAGGTGAGGGGGGTGCTGATAGGTGGGGGAGACCTGGCTACATAGATAAATAAATGCCTTTATCCACCATTGGGACCAGGAACTCTGCTTAGAATCTTCGTTGAACCAGCAGAGATCCTCCACACCCTCGAACAACTTCAGTAACAGGATCCCATGATTAGAGTTATTACCCTGGACACACAGCCTCTTTCTCAAGGACAGATCACATGCAAGAGGTAAGGTAGGGAAAACAATATGGTGGAAAATCATTTTAATTAAAGTTAATATAAGATACCTTACAGGTAGTAAACTCACACTCTCTGAGTATAAAAAGCGCAGTTGGGAGATTTACAGCTGAGTCTCTCACACTCAATGCTGCTCCGGTACCGGCGTCTGCAATCACCCACGATCACTTCCACATCACGTGATCGCGTCACAGTCTCGCGAGATCTCGCGAGTTCTGTAGTGGACTTCGGATGCCAATCACTCACTCTGCACACTATGGGCCTCATTCAGAAAGCCTCGATAAGGCCCTTATCGAGTACTTATCAACCAAAATGGCTACTCGTATTCAGTAAGCCAGTAAGATGTCACTGTGGAGCCCGTGTCACGTGGCGCGCCCGCTTCCCCTGGCTTCCCCGGCTTCCCCGACATCCCCTGAAGGTTGAGGCGGGTAAGCGGGGTTACAGGGAAGATGCAGGGGCAGAAGGGGCAAAGCAGGAGCAGCCAGGGGTCGGGAGGGGAGAGGAAGATGCGCGCGAGGGGAGCGGATTGCAGGGAAGAGATGCGGCTGGTGCGCGGCCAAATTTCGGCGCCAGCCGAACTAAGCCCCTGGAAATTACGGGCAAATGTTAGAATGAAAGTGGCCGCAGCAGTAGTGTGTATTACAATAATATTGAGCTTTTGTTCAATTTGGGAAGCATACTCTACTGTTGGCCCAATCAGCCATAAACCATGAAAATGTGTGCTATTATTAAAAAAAACATCAACCACCAATATTTAATTTTTAACCACTTTGGGTGTATTAAGAATGTGAGCACACAGCACCACAGGCGGAGCTCACGGCTCACTCCTTGCACTGCGCTGACCCTTCCGCTACTACCACTCAAGCCTCCATCAGCTGCATCGCTTACCCCTCGGCTTGGTACGACACTCCATGAGGCACTTTCCCCACGCCCTACACTGCAGCCTTCAGCGCGGAATCGCCGCTCCATGTGCATGCTCGCACCCCACGTTGCTTCTTCTTATGCGCACGTCAGACTTACAGCGCACTCCCAACAGCCCCTGAACTTACCTCCGCTCAGGCTCCACCCCCAAACACTGCATGCTTACAATCTGGCTCTTGCTGAGTGTCATCTGGGCTCTAAGAACAGCAGCCAATGTGCTGAAGCTCCCTGGGATCCTCCAGGCACGCCCCCTGTCCTGTTGGCTGTTCCAGCTTTATATACCCTCTCTGTCCTGTGCATCCTCGCTCGTCATAGTTCTGAATGGGTGATTTACAGTGCTTGTTCTTTGATTCTCCCGGTTTTGACGCGGCTTGGCACCCTTCCCCCTTTGGCTCTCGACTTTGGCTTGTTCCTGTTTACGTACTGCACCGACACACTTTATTCGAGCAAATACCCAGTATGTACCTGGCAGATACCTGGAATGCGCCGCTCCTCACCTCTGACAAGCCCCGTTGCGTTTGCCTTCCCAGCCTGGGTTCATGCCTGGCTGACGGGCGGCTGATCTGTTAAATGATAATGATTAGGATTTAATAGGCTGCAATGCTTCGCGTGTCTACCAGATGGCATAAATTCATGAATTGTAATGCAGTATATATATATATATACTGTGCAGTATTGCAGCCAGCGGGAATAAAATGCTTCAATCCCTGCCTGGAAAATACCTCAATGCACTCGGGCAGAAAACAGTCACAAACCTCAATACACCCGGGTATACCCGAATTCGTGGGACTAGCCGAGCTCGAATAAAGTGTGTCGCCAGTGTACCTTCTGGCTCTCCTCAACCAAGGCTCTCACCTCGATCCTTCCATACTTCTCCTACCCCTGATCTCGGCAACGACCATTCTTCTGGAAAAAACGGTACCGGCAAGTATTCACGCAATACTCCCCATCTGGCCTGGCACCACTCAATACCACAACCCGGACATGTCCCTCGGTCTGTTGGTGTGGGTATTCATACCTGCCACCTCAGTTCTAGGGACAGGTCTGGTCTGCGAGCTACTCCAGCGTAACAGAGTGCACTTTGAGTACAAGCAATAACTGCTTGTCTTTACTACTGTAGTAACTCTTACCTTATTTGTAAAGAACAGGTAATATATTACATTCAAAGCACATGGGGACATGGCAGACAGGCACCCTGTGAGTCGGCAGTGACTGAAGCCAGCTGGGAGCTTGTACCGGTGACGGATTATTTAGTGCATCTCAGCTCTGGCTGGATACAGATCCAATCCTTTTTGCCTGACTGGCAAGAGCGCCAACCCCACTTCCTGACATTGGCCGCCGGGTGCGTCGATCAACACCTCCTCCCGCTTAGTGATTGCCAAGACGTCACTACTGGGACGGTCTGTTGGTGTGTATATTCATACCTGGCACCTCAGTTCTAGGGCCAGGTCTGGTCTGCGGGCTTCTCTGGTGTAACATTATGACGAGCCAACAAGACGCAGACCAGGCAGAACTGAGGCAACCAATCTCTAAGCTAATACAGCAAAACCAGGCCATGGCCGACCAGATTGTGGGCCTAACACGCCAAATGGCCAAAGTTTCGGCTCATATACCGGAAGCACCTGTACCTCTTTCTCCTCCACAGGCTGCAGAACCAGTCAGTCCCAGCAGTCAGGACATGAAGATACCGGCTCCCAAGCCGTGCGCCGGCAACCCGCAGGAGTGCAGAGGTTTCCTTAACCAGTGCGAGGTTCAATTTGAAATGGCACCCCTTCAGTACGACACCGGCCGGAAGTAGGTAGCCTACGTGTACAATCTAATGACAGGCAGCGCGCTGGCATGGGCCTCGCCAGTCTGTGAGTTGCGCCCGGACCTAACACAAGACTACCTAGCCTTCAAGGGTGAGTTCCGACAAGTCTTTGATTCTCCTGCACGCCGGGAGATGACGTCTGTTTCCCTCCTCCAGATAACTCAGGGGTGAAGATTGGTGACACAGTATGCGGTGGAATTTCGCATGCTCGCCGCCGAGATGAACTGGGGACAAGAGGTGGTCATCTCCAACTTCTGGCAAGGTCTCTCGGAGTCCATCAAGAACGAGCTTGCTCGGCAACCCAGGCCAGACCAACTGGAGGCGCTAATCGACTTGGCCGTATGCATTGATCAATGTATCCAGGTACGACGCTCGGAGCGTCAGCATGCTCGGCCACTAACCTTCTAAGCATTCTCCCCCGACTCGCCTCTGGTTCCTAGACCTTCTTCGCAGCAGCAGCCGGCACTGGAGTCTCCCGAGCCAATGCAATCAGGGGTGCAACAGATCCGGAATCCACGGCGACAACTCCGCTACGCCGGTGGACTCTGTTTCTACTGTGGATCCCCTGAACATCTGGTCCATGCATGCCCTTTGCGTCCTGGAAATGGGAACACTCAGTGAGTATGGAGGGGCTCTCACTGAATGTTATCTCTTCTCGTCCCCTTCCTAAGGAGGCACTGCCTAAGAAACTTACGATTCCTATTTCTCTCGCAGGAGCTGACTTCCACACCTCTGCTGCTGCCTTTATCGACTCCGGTGCTGGAGGGAGCTTTGTAGACCTTGATTTCGCCAAACAGAACCGGATACCTTTGGTGAAGAAGGCCCAACCTATCGCCTTGGTAGGGATTGACGGATGTTCGCTATCTCCAGCCTTTATCTCACTACAGACTGTACCTCTCCTCCTTTCTACCTACTCCCACAGCGAGACCCTGGTCCTTGACGCCATTCAGGCCCCAGGTACACCGGTAACCCTTGGCCTACTGTGACAGGAACAACCCTGCCATTGACTGGGTCTCACCTACCCCCATCACCTGGAAACCGAGGCCAGGTAAGGCCCCCAAACTCTTGGCTAACACAACGACTCTGGACTCCATCCTTCCCCCCGTGTACCTCCCTTTCCACGAGGCCTTTAATAAGGTTCGCTCAGAACAATTGCCTCCTCATCGGTCCTACGACTGCCCCATCGATTTGGTCCCAGGATACACCTTGCCCAAGTCCAAGACTTACCCATTGTCAAAACCTGAGTCTCAAGCCATGGATGACTACAGAAAGGAAAATCTTGAGAAGGGGTTCATACGGCCCTCCAATTCCCCGGCGGGAGCAGGGTTCTTCTTCGTGAAGAAAAAGGATGGTACTCTGAGGCCATGTATTGATTACCGGGGCTGGAACGGTATCACCATCAAGAACCGCTATCCCCTCCCCTTGGTCACAGAACTCTTCGATAAACTGCGAGGGGCCAAGATCTTTTCCAAATTGGATCTCCGTGGGGCTTACAACTTGGTCCGCATCAGGCAGGGCGACGAGTGGAAGATGGCCTTCAACACCCGCAGTGGGCATTATGAGTACCTTGTCATGCCTTTTGGTTTATGTAACGCCCTGGCCGTTTTTCAGTACTTTATTAATGACCTATTTTGTGAGGTGCTCTACATCTTTGTTATTGTTTACTTAGACGACATTTTGATCTTCTCCAAAATCTTCAGGATCACATTCCTCACACCTTGTACATCCTCTCACGTCTACTCACACATCACCTATACGCCAAACTAGAGAAATGCACCTTCCATCAACGCTCTACCCAATTCCTGGGCTACATTATTTCGGACGAAGGCTTTTTGATTGATCCAGGTAAACTCCAGGCAGTTACGGAATGGCCCAGACCAGAAACTCTCAAGGCTATCCAGTGCTTTTTAGGATTTGCGAACTACTATCGGAAGTTAATTCGTAATTTCTCTACCCCAGTGGCCCCCATCACGGCGTTGACTAAAAAAGGGGCTGATCCTTCTGCCTGGTCCGCCGAAGCTATCTCCGCCTTCCAAGCTCTTAGAGTGGCCTTTGTGATGGCACCGATCCTGTGCCACCCCAACACGGATCTTCCCTATGTAATAGAAGTTGACGCATCGGATTGCAGTGCAGGGGCAGTACTATCACAGAGGTTCTCCCCCCAGGATAAACTTCATACTTGTGCGTATTTCTCCATGAGATTTTCCTCCGCCGAGGGGAATTACGACGTCGGCAACAGGGAGTTATTGGCCGTTAAGATGGCACTACAAGAGTGGAGACGTCTGTTGGAAGGGTCAAAAGAGCCATTTTCTATCTTAACAGACCACAAGAATTTACTGTATATTGAAGGAGCACGTTGCCTCGGCCCTCGACAAGCTCGCTGGGCACTCTTCTTCTCTTGCTTTAACTATCACCTATCCTATTCCTATTCCCTGGAACGAAGAACGTGAAGGCAGATGTGTTGTCTAGACAATACTCCTCGGAAGACAGACCTGAGGCATCTTTGGAACCCATCCTACCTCTCGAAAGA
This sequence comes from Ascaphus truei, assembly GCF_040206685.1. Lineage (NCBI taxonomy): Eukaryota > Metazoa > Chordata > Amphibia > Anura > Ascaphidae > Ascaphus > Ascaphus truei. The sequence continues at coordinate 187,110,725 of NC_134484.1, forward strand.
ATTTTGGCTACTTCCACCTTCAAATCGCAAGACAAAATCAAAAGGGACCAGCAACAGATCCCTGCAGACATGGCGACCCCATCTAACAGGCTCTTTGTCTCACCCAGATTCATTCTAGAGGTCCTAGTTTTGGGACACTCTTCTAAAACCGCAGATCACCCGGGCTTCAGAAGGACGTTAGACTTAATTCGTCTGAACTTTTGGTGGCCCAGTATGTCTAAAGACATTGCGGAATACACTCACGCTTGCCCTGTTTGTGCCCAGAACAAGACTCTTCCTCAGAGACCTCAGGGACTTCTCCTCCCATTGCCAGTGCCTGCTCGTCCATGGTCCCATATCTCCATGGATTTTATAGTCGATCTCCCTAGGTCTAGGGGCTTTAACACCATTTTAGTTGTCGTAGACAGGTTTTTGAAGATGGCCCACTTCATTCCCCTCAAGGGACTGCCCTCCTCCCCTGCCCTAGCAGACATTTTTTCCGAGCATAGCTTTAGGATCCATGGCATCCCGTCTTCCATTGTCTCTGACAGAGGATCCCAGTTCATCTCCAAGTTCTGGAGGACCTTCACTAAAAGACTGGGAATTGTCTCTTCCTTCTCCTGTGCATACCAATGTTGCTTCTGGGGTACCGGTGGTAGACAAACGGATTTCCACTCTCCAAGACATTTGGTCCAAGTTACAATTGTCTCTACACAAGGCCGCCGATACTGCTAGTCTACAGGCCAATTGCCACCGTCGGCCGTCACCAAACTACAAGCCAGGGGATTTAGTATGGCTCTCTTCAAGAAACATCCACCTGAGAGTTCCATCTCCTAAATTGGCTCCTAGGTTTTTGGGCCCCTTTCCCGTCGTGGAGAAGATTAACCCAGTGGCCTTTCGCCTTAAACTACCATCCTCCATGAGGATCCCAGACATTTTTCATGCCTCGCTATTAAAACGCCACATTGCCAATCGTTTTTTTTCCCAAACAGATCAGCGAGCCAGACCCAGTCACGGTACTCAATAAGGAAGAGTACGAGGTACAAGCCTTACTGGACTCCCGCATCTCCAGGGGACAGCTTCAGTTTTTGGTGCATTGGAGGGGTTTCGGACCCGAGGAGAGGTCTTGGGTTCCGCTCAGAGGAAATTTCCGGAGAAGCCGTTCTTGGATCGATTCAGGCCGATCCTGAAGAGGGGGGTACTATTAAGAATGTGAGCACACAGCACCACAGGCGGAGCTCACGGCTCTCTCCTTACACTGCGCAGACCCTTCCGCTACTACTACCACGCAAGCCTCCTTCAGCTGCATCGCTTACCCCTCAGCATGGTAGAACGCTCCATGAGGTACTTTCCCCACGCTCTACGCCGCAGCCTTCGGCACGGAATCGCCGCTCCGTGTGCATGTGCGCACCCCACGTTGCTTCTTCTCATGCGCACGTCAGACTTACAGCGCACTCACAACAGCCCCTGAACTTACCTCCACTCAGGCTCCGCCCCCAAACACCGCACGCTTGCAATCTGGCTCTTGCTGAGTGTCACCTGGGCTCTAAGAGCAGCAGCCAATGCGCTGAAGCTCCCTGGGATCCTCCAGGCACGCCCCTTCTCCTGGTTGGCTGTTCCAGCTTTATATACCCTCACTGTCCTGTGCTTCCTCGCTCGTCATAGTTCTGTATGGGTGATTCACAGTGCTTGTTCTTTGATTCTCTCGGTTTTGACGCGGCTTGGCTCTCGACTTTGGCTTGTTCCTGTTTATGTACCTTCTGGCTCTCCTCAACCAAGGCTCTCACCTCGACTCTTCCGTACTTCTCCTACCCTTAATCTAGGCAACGGCAACGACCATTGTTCTGGAAAAAACGGTACTGGCAAGTATTCACGCAATACTCCCCATCTGGCCTGGCACCACTCAATACCACAACCCGGACATGTCCCTTGGTCTGTTGGTGTGGGTATTCATACCTGGCACCTCAGTTCTAGGGACAGGTCTGGTCTGCGAGCTACTCCGGCGTAACAGGGTGCACTTTGAGTATAAGCAATAACTGCTTGTCTTTACTACTGTAGTAACTCTTACCTTATTTGTTAAGAACAGGTCTCTATATTACATTCAAAGCACATGGGGACATGGCAGACAGACACCCTGTGAGTCAGCAGTGACTGAAGCCAGCTGGGAGCTTGTACCGGTGACGGATTATTTAGTGCATCTCAGCCCTGGCTGGATACAGATCCAATCACTTTTGCCTGACTGGCAAGAGCGCCAACCCCACTTCCTGACATTGGCCGCTGGGCGCGTTAATCAACACCTCCTCCCACTTGGTGATTGCCAAGACATTACTACTGGGAGCGGGACTGTTGGCGACGGGACACTGCGATTGGGCCGAGGCTCCTGCCACTCATACTCAGTCAATACAAACATTGAGGGGAGAGGAGGCTGCCTCGTTTGCTCTATAAATATACTCGCCCGGGCGAGGGGCCGAGTGGGTTTGTCGAGCCCTGCTTATATATAACAAAACTATAAAAATATTTTTAAACTTACTGTATGGTTTCACGGAGGACTGACAACTCCGTAAGATATGAGCCCCTCATCTCTTGCATTTTGATATGGGGTAAGTCCAAAACGTTTGGTAGACCGCATGGCACTGTATCCATGACATAGGCCTATGTCTATTATCCTCGGGTTGAGCCTTGCTAAGAAGGATTTTGGCATGGGCATGTGAGTGATTACCTAGCAGGGGGGCATGTTGTCAACTGGCCAACTCCACCTCCCTATGCCACACAATTGGGTGTGGTTTTTTTTAGCAGGAGGCCCAAAATATCACATTAATAAATATAGGCCATGCTCCACATGTGATATATCCTCAGACTGGGATTAGGCTTCCCCCCCCCCTAAAGGGGACATGCAATTAGGTTTATTTGATTATTTACCCCCTTTCGCCGTTTCGGCTAAGGAAACAGTCCGTCTCTTACCCCATGACTTGTGCTGCAGACACCAAAAGTCCCATATAAAGTTCACGATCATCCCACAAAGATGCCTGCTCCTCAGGGGTCAGTCAGGAAAGCTTTTGGAGCCGGGCTCATCTTGGATTGCATTAGCCGACGTGGGTTGTTTGCTTAATGAACTCCGACCCCCCCTCGATAAGAAGTTTTCTTGCTCTTTGGAGACATAGTTATGGTCTGTAGGTGATTCTGTGGTGGTATGTAGAATTATAGTCTGGTTCCTTGAGTCTATATTAATGAAAACTTAGAAGAATTTCTGCTCTGGATCGGAGTTACGGGATCATGCATCCATGTCTTAAACTCCCACTCATCAATGTCTTGTGACTTTTATGACTGAGACAGAGGGGGCTATGCACTAAGCTCAATGGCTTTGCGTTCTGATGTTCCAAAAAGCAGGTTCGTTAAAAAGTGAGTCCGGGGACGCGATTCACTAAGGCCTTGAACCAATTTTTTAACGTACCTGCTCAAAATAGCTCAAAACACCCACAGCGTACGTGTTGCTTTTTTTCCCCCTGCTAGCGTTCTAACCTTTACGTACGCTAGCTGATAGAAAAAAAAGCTGCATGTAACATTTGCATGGAGATTCTGTATCTCCATGCAAGGCTGTTACAGGCGATCGTACACTAAATAAATACATTTTAATAATAGTGTACATGAGCAGGGGGTCTCAGGACCTGAAACGCATTGGTTTCAGGTCCGAGGACCCCATACTTCAGGAGATACAGGCCCCGTTATGGGGTGCCAGTATCCCCTGCACTTTAAAGCTCCCGCATCACGTGACCGGGACATTTAAATTCTGAAGGGGATTCTGGCACCCCATAAAGGGGCCTGTATCTCCTGAAGTAGGGGGAACCCGAGGCTGAAACAAATGCGGTTCAGCTCAGAAGACCCCCTGCACATCTACACTAGTATTAAAACACACATAACAATAAACAATAATTCCTTACCGTAGCGGCTATCCGCTATGGTAATGAAGCTGCATTAATGTACATTTTAATAATATTGTGCGGGAGCAGGGGGTCCCCTGAGCTGGACCGCATTGATTTCTGCCTCAGAGACCCCCTGCTTCCCGAGTTACAGGAAGCAGGGGGTCCCTGAGCCACAAATCAATGTGGTTCAGCTCAGTGGACCCCCTGCTCCCGCACACTATTATTAAAATTTACATTAATGCAGCCTCATTACCTTAGCGGCTATCCGCTAAGGCAATGAAGGGGTTAAGGCATATTAGCATGTTTATTGGGGACAATTGCCCCCAATAAACATAGCAATATACAACACACAGCCCCCCTCGCCCCCTAACACATACTATACAGTAATGGGCAAAAAAACTATTATCCACATATGGATAATAATGCATTTGCCCATTTTATATACATATAAATTACAATAAATACAATCAATATATATAACACTTACCTTTTACAGGCACCCACGATGAAGGCCATCTTCATCCTCATCTTCATCCTGCCCATGCCCCCTCCGATGCTGTAAAACATACTGTACACAAGAATAAAAACATCCAATGTAATGTCCCCTAACCCCTTAATCACCATAGCGGTTATTAACCGCTACAGTCATTAAGGGGTTAACCCACCCTCACCCACCACTCGGGAGGCCTACATACCCTCCCCCAACTACCCCCCCCCCCACCCTGTGAGGCCTAACCACCCTCACCCACTACCCAGCCGGGAGGCCTACCCACATACCCTTGGGGCCAATTCCCCCTTTCCCCACCCCCAGTACCCACAATAAAAACAATACACTGCCCCACAATAAACATCATTCTATTTATTACATTACATTGTTCATAGTGTATTTTATTGTTACATATATTACATATATTTTGCATAGTGTTACATGAAGCACAGATTAATTGCATCATGTACACACTCAATGCAATTGTGTGACATTTGATATACATTTGTGTAGCTGCTGGTTTGTTGTTTTATATTTACAATTGCTGCTGTATGTTCTTTCATGTATGGGTAATGTATTTATCAGCTTTATTTTGACATTGGTGTGAATAATGTAATTTGTATTTAGTTACAGGTTATTTTTAATGGCTTATTTCTGGTAGTTAGATTACAATGATGGTGGTTACTTTCAATTAGAATTATTTTGGCAATGGTTTGGCTTTAGGAATTGAATAGGGAATTGTATAATTGATTTGTATTGTATTGTAATTGTTTTAGGAAATGGATTAATTGATTGATGGTAATTGTATTGATGTTGCTTAGTTTCTATTTGATTTTCATGATGGCATTGGTGGTTAGGGGACATTGTTCATAGTGTATCTTATTGTTACATATATATTGCATAGTGTTACATGATGCACAGATTTATTGCACCATGTACACACTCAATGCAATTGTGTGACATTTCATATACATTTGTGTAGCTGCTGGTTTGTTGTTTTATATTTACAATTGCTGCTGGATTTATTTTACGTGGAATTCCCACGCTCTGATTGGCTACCGTACCATGTGTCGCCGGCCATCTTTGTTTTGATGACGTAATCTTAAAGGCAATTGAAACTCAGCCATTCTGATTGGCTGGCATCATTGCCTTTAAATGACGTCATAATTATTTAATTTTTTTTACAAATCACATGTTTTTCACGGCCCAATCAGGACCGTGGGAAACATTTGACCAAAATGTGACGTCATAGGCCTATAAAAGCCTAAGTCACCTCATTTTGAAGCCAGACACCGAGGAGGGAACACCTCCCCTCCTAAGAAGAGACGAAGGGCATGGCAGAAGATGGAAAAAGACGGAGAAGACCCCCAAGAAGAAAAGAAGACCCCAAGACTAACGGGAAGGATTACACTGGCGACACACTTTATTCGTGCTCGGCTAGTCCCTCGAATTCGGGTATACCCGGGTGTATTGAGGTTTGTGACTGTTTTCTGCCCGAGTGCATTGGGTTATTTTCCAGGCAGGGATTGAAGCATTTTATTCCCGCTGGCTGCAATACTGCACAGTATATATATATATACTGCATTACAATTCATGAATTTATGCCATCTGGTAGACATGCGAAGCATTGCAGCCTATTAAATCCTAATCATTATCATTTAACAGATCAGCCGCCCGTCAGCCAGGCATGAACCCAGGCTGGGAAGGCAAACGCAACGGGGCTTGTCAGAGGTGAGGAGCGGCGCATTCCAGGTATCTGCCAGGTACATACTGTGTATTTGCTCGAATAAAGTGTGTCGGTGCAGTACAAATAGAAGAAAGAAGACACCGTTATGGATTGTAAGGGTTTATTTTTTTACGGTTACCTGTGGATTGGTTCCAGTGCTTCCGGGTCACCTGGATTTCAGTGAGTGGGCATCTAATGGTAAGTAAACAAAAGAAAAGTGTATTATTTTTACTTTTACAGGTTTTTTGGATTTTTGATTCATGTCTTTCATTTTTTCAGTCCCATGTAATGCCCGTGAATGTATCTATGTACCTATGGCTATACATACATTCAGTGTATTCTATGTGATTTTTGTATGTAAATGCATTGTTTTTTATGCTCTATTATTGCCCCTGTATGTTATGTATATCTATCATATGGATAGACATACAGGGATAATAATTTATTGTTTTGCTAATGTTTATGTTCTTTCATGTATGGGTAATGTATTTATCAGCTTTATTTTGACATTGGTGTGAATAATGTAATTTGTATTTAGTTACAGGTTATTTTTAATGGCTTATTTCTGGTAGTTAGATTACAATGATGGTGGTTACTTTCAATTAGAATTCTTTTGGCAATGGTTTGGCTTTAGGAATTGAATAGGGAATTGTATAATTGATTTGTATTGTATTGTAATTGTTTTAGGAAATGGATTAATTGATTGATGGTAATTGTATTGATGTTGCTTAGTTTCTATTTGATTTTCATGATGGCATTGGTGGTTAGGGGACATTGTTCATAGTGTATCTTATTGTTACATATATATTGCATAGTGTTACATGATGCACAGATTTATTGCATCATGTACACACTCAATGCAATTGTGTGACATTTCATATACATTTGTGTAGCTGCTGGTTTGTTGTTTTATATTTACAATTGCTGCTGGATTTATTTTAACATGCAATGTGGTGATTTTAAGATTAAGAATTCATGTTTTGATTTATGCATGTTTTATGTGTTTCATAATGGGAAAATAATCTTTTATCCATATCTGGATAATAGTGATTTTGCACATTATTGTACTGTATATGTTGGGGGATTGATGTATTTAATGTATAGGTCTGGTTTATTTTTTTTACATACAGGGTTGGTTCCTTTTGGTTTGCGGGGGACCTCTGGAGACCACCTGCGGTATCCTCGGGCTTCTCACGGGTACCAGGCTGCCGGGTCCACGGGGGACACCTGCGGGGAAGAACCGGTGGTCCCACATCTGTGGGGGCACTGCGGACCTGTAGGGACCACCTGTGGGTCCCCCGACCCCCGTGGGAACCACCCGAGGCCCCTCAGACACCTGTGGGTCTGACCCAGGGCCCCCCAGACATCCGCAGGCCTACCGTCGGGACCCCATTGTGGCCCACGGTGACCCGCGGAGACCACCTGGTGGACCATGGCACCTGGCGGGACCCACTAACAGGCCTCCAGACCCTGTGTGAAACATGATGCTGGGCACCTGTAGGTCTGTGAGGTGACCCGTCAGGCCCACCAAGGACTCCCGTGGGCCTGGGGTATGAACCCTGTATGTAAAAGGTATTTATGGTGGGGCACAGGGGGTGGGTTATGTATTTAATAAATAGAATGATGTTTATTGTGTGGCAGTGTATTGTTTTTATTGTGGGTACTGGGGGTGGGGGGAGGGGGTATTGGCCCCAAGGGTATGTGGGTAGGCCTCTCGGCTGGGTAGTGGGTGAGGGTGGTTAGGCCTTATGGGGGGGGGTAGTGGTGGAGGGTATGTAGGTCTCCTGAGTGGTGGGTGAGGGTGGGTTAACCCCTTAACGACTGTAGCGGTTAATAACCGCTATGGTGATTAAGGGGTTAGGGAACATTACATTGGATGTTTTTATTCTTGTGTATATTTTGCAACATCGGAGGGGGCATGGGCAGGATGAAGATGAGGATCAAGACAGCCTTCATCGTGGGTGTCTGTAAAAGGTAAGTGTAATATGTTTTTACTGTATTTATTGAAAGTTATATGTATTGAAAATGAAGAGAAAAGGTTATATCTATGGCGCTAAGTCTAGAGATAAATATTATACAACCAGAGATGATAAGAATGCAGTGGATAAATCATAGAGTATCCCCTCTCGTATAGCAGATGCCAGCTCCCAAACGTCCCAACGATTCATCAGGGGCTTCCGATGGGGATTCTCCTTTCCTTCACAGCACGGACCTCAGCTGGGCAGGCACACCGGACCACGTGTCGCAGGAGCAAGCGTCACCACGTGCGCAACAGCAATGTTGAACGCGAGCAGGCAGCAACAAGCATCCGTGGCAGTCAATGTCCAGCCAAATACAGGTTGTATGTATGTCCAGCTATACGAGAGGGGATACTCTCTGATTTATCCACTGCATTCTTATCATCTCTGTATGGTAAGCGGCCAGCTTAGCCAGTGTTGGTGTGCACATGTGACCTATCTTTTTAGTGTTCATATATCATGCTATGAGTTGTTATATTAAATGTTTTTATGCTAATCAGTCATTGTTTGACTCAGCTTTTCGTTGTCTTACATGTGTTAGTGTTTCTGTATGTTATTTAGTTAACTGTATTACACTATGTTTGTTTTTATATTTTTTACATGACTGACCGTCTTCATGAGGAGAGGCCCAGAGGACATCCACTTCCATCTGGTTGTATAATATTTATCTCTAGACTTAGCGCCATAGATATAACCTTTTCTCTTCCTTTCTATCTGACATAGGGTGTCAGAGTTATATCATAGGCTGCTGGTCTTTTTTAGTATTAGCGCTGCCTTGTTTTTTGTTGTTTAATGTATTTAAAATGGGCAAATGCATTATTATCCATATGTGGATAATAGTAATTTTGCCCATGACTGTATAGTATGTGTTAGGGGGGTGTATTTAGTTATAAATATTGTTTATTATTTTTGGAGGCACAACATTGGTACCGCAGGCCCGCGGGTACCCCGGGACTCCCACGGGGACCGCGAGACGGCCGCGGTTACCCCCAGACTCCCGCGGGGACCCCCTCACTCCCACGGGGACCCTGCTTGGTGAGCCGTGGACCCCCGGACCCCTGCGGGGTCAGCTGGGGACACCAGTGCAACCCCCGGGCTCCCTCGGGGACTCCTGCGGGGTCAGCCGTGGACACCCGCCGTCCTGTTGTATGGGTTTTGGGCATGCAAAAAAATTTTTTTCTAAGTCTATGTTTTTTGCGTCTACCTTGAGCTGACGTGTTCTGATCAACGCAACTTTTTTTTTTTTTACTTCAATAGTTTCATGTGTGCAATCTCTAATTACCTAAAGAACTGTATAGCTGCAGGTCAATTCGTTCTCTATGTATTAATTGGCAAAATATGGTGACATCATTAGTGAAGGGATCTGTTTTTCTTCTGCTTCTTTCTCTCAGTGGAAGCTCATGAATGGGTGTGCCAGGGCTTGTGACAGGACATGAAGGGGCAGTGCCTTAGCAAATGCTTGTTAAAATAGAATACAAGAAAATTGGTCTTTCAAAGTTGTTGTTTTTAAAACAGAAAATGCTAAAAGTATTTTTTCTTACTACAGAACTGATTTATTTAAAAAAAAACAGACATGCAGGATATTGACTGAACTGCAGCTTTAAGGGCAGAATTTAACGCAAACAGCAAACAACTAACAAACTAGCAAAGTTGGACTTAGAAAAAATTCCTGAAAAAAGTCAGTTTTAGAGCACAAAGTGCCTGTTTGCGTTGCTTAGTGCATTGGGTTCAGCGCAACATCACGTTCTAAGAGCACTTTGTGCTCTAAAAGTGACTTAACGGAGCTTAGTGCATGACACCCAGAGTGTGTATATATTTTTTTATTTTACTTAAAGTGGCTCAAAGTATAAAATAACCCATAACTCTCTTTCTACCCTAGAATAATGTTTTCTTCGTTGTATTTGTATAATAATAATAATAATAATAATAATAATAATAATAACAGAATGTTCTTGTATAGCGCTGCTAGTTTTACGTAGCACTTTGCAGAGACATTTTGCATGCACAAGTCCCTGCCCCGTGGAGCTTACAATCTATGTTTTTTGGTGCCTGAGGCACAGTGAGATAAAGTGACTTGCCCAAGGTCACAAGAAGTCGACACCGGGAATTGAACCATGCTCCCCTGCGTTACTCCCTCTCCCTATCAAATATATAATATACAGCAGAGACTGCGACGGTTCTAACACAAACCAGTGGCAATTCCCCAAAAGACCCAGGTACATCCAGGTACATTCTGAATACATGCCTTAAACTTGCCTTAAACTAGCCCCAGCATTTTTGCATTGATTAATGGCCCATCAGATTAACAGCGGGGGTCCCAGGCAGTCCCATTCAAACTGAATTGGACTGCCAGGGACCCTGCTATGTTAATCCTATGGGTCATTAGTCAATGCAGAAATGCCTTCAACTTGCCTAAAACTAGCCCAGAACATACCCAGCACATACCCAGAATGTAACCGGGATAGTTTAAGGCAAGCTTTAGAATAATTGTGGTCTCGTCTGTATATATAATATAATATATAATCAAAATAAACATTTAGACATCTATTTTAATATAGCTAATTTTCATCTTTGAGGGATAAACAGATATCTGGCATATAACTTCAGCCCACCTATCATCTTTGGTATTGTTTCAAACAATAAATTCAAAAATATATATTTGATTATCTTTGTGCAGTACATCAAATTGTAATTATCTTACATTTTGTAAATCTGTATAATTATGCCGTAGATGCTGTTCCTTCTTTCACCTTTCTTTCTAGGCAGAGAAGGTCCATAAATATTTATCATGGGCCTTTGAAGATGTGCCCGGCTGACCACTGGGGTCTGAATACTAACTATGTCGATGTCAACTCACCATCAACATGTTGTTCTTTTATTGCTTATTTACTCAAAAAAATACAGGCCTGTAATCTTCGAGATAATTTCACCAGAAATTTAGAAAATGTGTTACTTTAAATTGCAAGTTACCCCTAGGTTGCTGTATGCTTCCCACAGCTGAACAGGTTAAGGCAGCAGTGCGCAAACTGGGGGGCGCGTCCAGCCAGAGGTGCGCAAGATTCGCTGCGGGTGGTGCAGGGTTTACAGAGGCCCCACGCGCTTCCCGAAGGCACTTATATTAAGTGCCAGGGAAGCAGCGAAGACCCCTGTAAACTGCACTTACCTTGCTTCTATGGATGCATCACCATGGCAATGCGGCGTCAAATGACGCTGTGAGGTCATGTGATGTCACGTTGCCATGGAAATGTGACATCATGATGCCGAAGGCAAGGTGGGGGGCATGCAGAGAGGGGAACAGCCAGCAGGGGGGCACAGGGAAAAAGATTGTGCTCCCCGGGTTAAGGAATAACGTGACATCCCCCCCTTTCACCTTTACTGCTCTCTCTTGCTTTAAACATTTTTCCCTCACTGCCCTTTACCTGTGGAGCTCCCTCCCACTCTGTATATGCCAAGCACCCTCTCTCCCCACCTTTAAGACAAAATATTTAAACTCACTTCTTTAATGAAGCATTTCAATAGCCTAGACTCATGGCTACTATCCCACATTCACAGTCGCTCCAACCAATGAATGCCATCGACTGCACTTATTCCCTCACCTGCTGTCTCTATAAGTTTTCCAACATACCACTTAGATTGATTTTGTTTGTTGCACTTATTGTGTTATGGTTCCATTTACTGTATTGTCTCTTTTGTAAAGTGTACTGTACAAGTGTGGGCGCTATAACAAATACTGTAAAGACATATATTACTATTTCAGGACTAAAATACAATCAAACATGAAGCACACACCTTACTCAGCATGTTCACATTCTCAACATAACTTTAAGGACTAAGAGACAGCTTCATTAAGTGACTGTACAGGTTAGCATACCCAATCCTGTTCGAACTGCCATTCACTTGAATTGGAGTTAAAGCCAGATTGGGTGAGCTAATACTTGATGAATCTGCCCCTATATGTTTTTGGATTGGTAATGGTAACACAATGAGCTAATTTGTTGTCAATAATGTATGAAGGAAAATTATGTAATTTGCAACATTGTAAGTCAATAATATGTTAACATTCTTAAACATTCTTTCTATTAAGTACATCAGAGCTTAACATTTCACCCAGTTGGCATCTCATACAACCAGTTTTCTTCTGCTAATAACCATGTCTGCCAGGTGGCTTTCTATATAATTTATAGATGAAAGTATCTCAACACTTTTGTTGTGTAATATGTTTTTAACACACTCAATAAAGTTTCTATATCCAATTTTAATGGGTTAACTTTCTTAGTTCACCAAGTCAGAGATGCCATGCGTACAACAGACTAAACTAATATGATTATTAGATAACTCTCTCTTGCATAATATAGCTTACAATGACTTTCCATGCAATGGTAACACAATGTGCACTTTAAATGTACATACTGTATATCAAACACGCCCACAACTATTTTCAATATTATCAATGCAATAACATCTAATTAAGTTCTGTCTGCAACTTTGCCTAGAATTCATTTAACACTGCAACTTTTTGAACTGCCTACTTAAAGAATCTTACTTTTCTCTATCCATGTGCATTAGAAAAATGATGGCATTTCCTCTCTCCTCACAGAGCAGCAGCAGACCAAGTTTTAGAAATCATCAATTCGTTTGCACACAGAAAAATGAACCAAATTTGCAGTAAACTCTTCACACTAAGATTGTGAGCTCCTCTCGAGGCAGTGCTTCACTTTGCTATATGTCATTTACTTGCTGCCCCTTATCTCCATTATTTCTAGATAGTTTATTTTCAAAATTTTCTAAGCCAATGCATACACTGTTGGCACTATAAATGAATAAATATGATACATATATTCTGTATGTATAGGATTGGCTGCCCAAAAGATAACTGGCCGAGAGAATTTATAATAAACTGCTGCTATTATTATTATTGGTCTGTTTAGCCCCCTTAAAACCACTTAAAAATCTATATAGTACTGAAACTACTTAATTTGGTCTGTTTCATGTGGCTATTGGCAGTTTAAGTTTCATGTAATAGAAATTTATATTGTGACGATAGTGAGGGTTTGGCCCGGGATTCACAGGGTTACTCCCCAAGGGCCCCCCTCTAACCTCGCCAGGGAGACAAGGGGTTAACTGGGCTGAGGTCCAGAAATGTGATTTAACCCTTGTTATAACATGAAAATGCTTATTCCCCTGTGTAAAATGTATTGTTGCTGGGTCAGTGTCTGCATAACCCACCCACTGGGACTTAAGGGGTTAATCTTATATGCAGTGCTGAATAAACAGTTACCTGAAAACTGGTAATTTGGTAATGGAGTAAGCCAGGACCCTGAGCCTTGGGGTACAGCCTCCGGGTCACCCCCCAAGTACACACACATATTAAAAATATAACTTTGTCATAACAGGAACATATATTTTTGATAAAGTGACTTTTTGCAGTTTTTGAAATATACAGGCAGAATGCTAATGGTGTGCTAATGCTAATGTACAGGTAGAATGCCTGCCCTTTTGTAATGCATGAGGAACCAAATGGTCTTGACACCTTAAAGCTGGGTTACCTCTGTATGCTAAATAGGACATCCTGCTAGAATTTAGCCTGGCTTCACAGGGGTATTGCTATGCGAGACCCAGGAATGGAAGTGTTTGTTATTCACACCTTCCAGCAAAAGGTATCCTGCTTCAAAGGGTTTATTGATGGGGGTAGGGGTGGAGGATCCCAAGCAGGATATCAAAATGAGTAACCTTATTAAATATAAGAATACTATGAGATGTCCTTGGCTGAACAGGCTAAGACCTACATATTTGTATTCGTGGGACTTCCCCGCCACCAACCGTTACAAACACTTAATATCTGGCCCTTAGTGGCTGCCAGATATTAATATCTCTATTAATTTTCATATTACACTGTAATGTTTGGTCTCTCTGCGAGCGTCCGGTGGGACGGACTGTATTAATATATCTCACCTGACTGTATGTATTACTGAACTCAAGTTATGAGGTGATTTGCAGTAAATATGAAATTTTGGTTGAGTTCTGAGAAACTGCAACCCCCTGCAATGATAATGAGCAGGAATGCCATAATTTACAAGCCTGGTCATCAAAGGCTAAGTGGCTAATTGCTTATGCTTGGCCCAACGGACAAAAGGAATTAACCAGAGTAAGTGTGACTTTCACACTGGACCCTGGAAGCCCAAAGTCAGCTTCAAAAGCGTCAAAGGGGATTTTACTAGACGGCACGGCGCCGTAAGCTGGGGTACAAGGGTTAAAATGATATATAAGTCAGAGCCACTCTTTTATCCATGTTGTTCATATTTTGCAAGTTCTTCAAGTGTTCAGTCTGTTCTATACCATCTTGTTTGCTGAGAGAAACGCTATGCACTGTCTTCCTGCCAGAGGTCTTTTCATGCTTTTGGGTGTCTTGATGACTATGAAGAGTGCTGTATGAACTGCCAGTCCAGCTGTGACTGCTTCATCATTTCCATTTTACGTAAGTGTCTATATTTTGCCTGTTATTTGTACATATCTGTTGTGTTCACCTTTATCAAGGAATAAATTATATTTATCATATCTAAGTCTCGTCCCAGTTCAAACCCAGGTATATATATATTTATATATAGTTTTGGTGTAAATTACAACCTGTCACATATATTACCTCTGTCAGGATCCTTATCTGATCCTTTTCCCCAAATGTTGCTCATCTCATTTGCTTGATATTTGTCTGTTAATACCTTCATTTGCTTGTTAGCCATTTGTCAAGTTTTATTGTGAAAACGAGTTCTTATTAATGTCAGGTTGTGACAGTAGGGCTAGCTGGCATCACAAAACTGGGATTAAGCCCAGCTAGCTACCCCTAAATCTATGTTACTTGGCCACCTATGTAAGGCTTATTGCAACCAAATGTATTTAATGTCTGGGGGAGAACAGGAAATGGATAATGCACTATGTATAAGGTAAAGTGTTTTGTTCTCTATGTGCCTTTGGCACCACCATCCATCACAGTGTTTCATGCTCCACAGCTTTTTGAGCCAACAGCAGTGATCTCCGCTCCCCTGCAATGGAGCCATCATGTTCCAGGGTCAACAAGAGACAAATTTTCAAAAAAGTGATCAAAGGGTGATCACCAAAAGGTTCCCATTATATTGCACTCAGCCTGTAAATTCCTAATGATTGAACAGTAGGTGTCCCAGAGTTGCATTGTTAGTGCAAGACACCAAGGAGGTAAGTACAATGAAAAAATGAAAAAAATAATAAAATTTTATTAAACTCTTCTATCAAAAAAAACACTCTAAAAATATCCTCCCCCCTTGAAGAAGTGCCGGTTCACGACACGAAACAGCTGTCGGGCAGTCAGGCGACGCACCACAGATGACGTCAGCCAGTTCGGAGGAACTTGCCTCACACAGTGTGCTGAACAACATGCTGATCAAACGCTAGATGCAGACCCTAGACGCAGAGGAATTATGGTTGTATGGCTCTAATTTTCTACCTATGTGCAGCTTAGTTACTATTTACTGAGGCACTGGGACTTGTGTATATATACACGTAGAGGGTATTAACCCCTTGTTTGACACACAGTGGATTGGCTGTGTTTCTGAGCCGCAACTAACTTCTATCCATTAGAGCCGCTTTAGAACTATTTCAGATAGGCTTGTGTCTGAAACAGACGCTGTACATATGTTTGTGTTTACTTATATGACTTGCTATCTATGGTGGTAGATAGCGATCTCTATACATTGAAAGGCACTATGAGAGTGCAAGAATATCGATACACTCTGTGTCACTAGGTAACATTTGTTTATAGGATTCACAAGTGTATAACCTTAACAGCACTGCTTGACATACATTATTTACTGTTGCTGTGGTCGTATCACAGAAGTGAATGCACTGTGAACTGTTGCAAATTGTAGCATCATACACATGAACATTTTGTCTCAGACAGGGAAATCAAGATTGAGATGTATACCCATGATTAGTGTGTTTCTTTTCCCAACCTCTGCATATACTAGCTCCTGGAGGCAATTTGGTATCCAGGGTGTTTTCTGGCACAAGTACTATTGGACACTAATGGAGTAAACAGCACACACTGTGTTAACAATAGAGGCAAGATTTTTAATATTTTTAGAGTGTTTTTTTGATAGAAGAGTTTAATAAAATTTTATTATTTTTTCATTGTACTTACCTCCTTGGTGTCTTGCACTAACAATGCAACTCTGGGACACCTACTGTTCAATCATTAGGAATTTACAGGCTGAGTGCAATATAATGGGAACCTTTTGGTGATCACCCTTTGATCACTTTTTTGAAAATATATCTGTTTTTTCCATTGCACCGCCATCTTAACTAAATACTTATGAACATTAAGGTTGAGCAGGGACGACCCCCTTCCCTACCTCACCAAGAGACAAGGTAGGTAAACCAGACCCAGCCTAACCTCAGTCCTGACATCCCTGCTGACCCTTCCCCTGACAAACTGACTGAGGGCGAACGGCTGGAGCTCAGTGAGTGGTCCCGGGAAAGGGGGGTGGGCAGACACTGATCTGGAGGGCAAGAGACCTCGGGCGGCTGAATATGCCTCGATGATCATGTCCACCTGTGTGCTTATATACTGGGAACCAGCCCTGGTTGCGACGGCCAGACAAGGGACAGAGAGGGGCAGTTAGTGTGTTCTTATGTGGGTGAGGAACAGAGCTTTCAGGGGACTAAGGAGATCCTGCAGGGCATCAGGGAGTCGCTCGCACCAGAGCCCGGCTAGTGCAATCATTCTGCGGCCTGGATGCATCCCAGGAGGTATCGGCGTTCGATCACACCTGGGATGTCTGCCAGCAAGTAGGCAGGCCGGGGGTCACGAGGGGTATTTAAGCTCAAACAGCACAAGGCTTTGAGTGGGTCAGCGGTGTTAGCTGTATGCAGCTTGCCTCTGGGAAATCTGGAGAACCAGGCTCTCCCCGATGACCTAGGAGAGGCTAGGCAGGGAGGCTCAGTGGAGCAGGGGGGGACCTGTCCATAGCTCGTGGCTCCCCAGCAGGAGCAGACGCGAGAGGTAGTGGAGAGAGACCAGGTCCTTGTTCTGGAGAAGCGGGTAGGACTCATCCACCTGAACGCCCAGTCAACACCGGGGATCACAGACCTCTCCACTGGACTGCATACCAGGTCTCGGTGGAGGGGAAACGGAACATGGAGAAGGAGATAGAGGAGACACAGGGCTACCATAGGAGAGGGGAGAGCCATGGCAGCGTCCCAGACAGACTCCTGACTGAGGTGACCAAGAGGCGGCTCAAGGTGCTGGCAGCCTAGTCCCCCCGAGTGCGGGGTAGTGTTACAGGCTCTGCTAGTGTGCTTGGCCACTGCTTGGGCTCAGGAGCGTTGGCAGCCCTATGTATGTGGGAAGCCCTATCCAGGGCTCGTGGAGCACGACCCCCTAAATTGGTTGCGGAGGATGCCTGGGGAGACAGAGACTTGGTTAAAAGAATAGGTGATTCAGTGCGCAGCTAATAATTAGTGAAACACAGTAATGTTCAGTGCACAGTGATAGTATAATCAAAAAAAATTCAACCTTAATTGTGGGAAGGTGACATATATTGCGTCTGCAGCCCTTCTTGGGGGTGTCCCAACACCCCTGAAACTATGCAAAAGACAGAAAAACAAGGCGCACAACGCACATAGTGAAGTAAAATTAAAAATACAATTTACTCATAAAATAAGATAAGTTCTGCGTACATCAATATGGTTAAAAATGAGCAGTTGGTAATTGGGTATACCACACCAGTAGACAGCTGCAAACAGCACTCTTCACTCGATCACAGGGTGCAGGGGATTGGTTGTCATCTGATGGCAAGCTGGTGTTTGTAGATGCCGTCTCCCTCTCACTCAAGGCAGGGCAGGTCTCAGTCTTTACTCCCAGATGATCCTGGAGCACCGATCCGCATCGGCGTGTAGCAGCCTCCACTGTTATCCGCATGTAAGCACGTTGGTCACGTGCCGTTTCTCCTCTACGGAGCGCCCGATAATGACGTCACAGTCTGGTCGCACTCTCCTACGAACCGTCTGCAGGGGCTCAATGCGTGCAGTGTAGTGAAGGATACACGCCGCCTCTTGGAAAGGAGATTTCTGCACCGTGTCTTGCGGGAAACGGGGGGAACACTTGTATAGAGTGTTAGCACCAAACAAGAGGGTACTAGGAAGTGAGCAATGACACCCTCCAACGCGTTTCGTAACTCGTGGTTACTTCTTCAGGGAACGTATGCAGATGGGGGGGGGGTTTCACATATATATACACCCACTAATCTTCAATTAAAGTTCATGGTGTCAGATTGCTACTCAGGGAATTAAAGGTGCAGTGACTAGCTCATTATAAGACTGCAATACAATGGTGTCAAATGAAAAAATAAAACATCTACTACAATCTTTATACAATCAACAGTAAAATACAGTTTAATAAAGTTTAATAAAACGTGTTTTTAATCTAAAATCAATTGATCAAATAGTAAGTATCTGAAAAAGAAACACACGATTAGAGACATGTATATTCAGCAGCAGTTCAGCATAAAGAAACAAGAGCAGGGGAATACGCATCTAATACAAAGACCAGATATCTATATCTTCATTTAGCCCCTTAGGGGTTAGGGAGTTAAGTTGATAAATCCAGAATGTTTCTTGGTGTGAGAGACTCTTAATTCTATCTCCTCCCCTTCTTGCCCTAGGGACCACTTTGATACCTTTAAACATCAATTTTGACGGGTCCTTGTTATGGTGTGATGCAAAGTGGCGAGAAACACTGTGTTTCTCATAACCTGCCTTAATATTTCTTATATGCTCCTGTATCCTAATTTTTAGGCATCTTTTAGTGCGGCCTACATATTGCAGGCCGCAATCACAGTTGATCATGTAGACCACATGGGTCGAATTACAATTTATAAAGGAGTCAATATTGAAAATTTCATTCGTGGTAAAGGATTTAAAGGTTTTTCTCTCAGGATGTAGATATCTACAGATAGAACACTTCCCACATTGGAAGTTTCCTAAAGGTTTGTCACCAAGCCAGATTTTTGTAATGGGCTTTGTGCGGGCATAGCCCACATCACTAGGTGATAGAGCGTTTTTTACATTTTTTGCCCTTCTATAAGTAAATTTTGGAAAATCAGATATATGGTTATTTAATACTGGATCGGAACTTAAAATGGCCCAATGTTTTCTTATTATGCTTTCAATTTTCTTGTTCATAGAGTTAAATGTGGTAATAAAAGGTATTTCCAACACATTACTTGGATCTCTGAGTATTTCTTTGTTTTTAGGTGTTAACATCAGCTGTCTATCCATCGATCGGACTGCATCGAGATCTCTAGTTAAACTAACACTAGAGTACCCTCTCTCCAAGAATTTATCAAATAACACTTTAGATTGTATCTCAAAATCTTGTTCCCCACTGCAATTCCGCTTAATGCGAATAAATTGGCCCTTGGGAATATTCATTATCCACGATTTTTTGTGGTTGCTGTTTGCCATTAGAATGTTATTGGCATCAATTTCTTTAAAATAAACTTTTGTTGAAACATTCCCATTGTCCAATGCTGTTAATTGAAGATCTAAATAATTGATAGTCTGTGGGTTCGATACATGTGTGAATATTAAATTCCTGTCATTGGTGTTCAGATAGGAGAGAAAGGAACAAATAGACGTCTCATCTCCTTCCCATACACACAGTATATCGTCTATATAGCTGTGAAGGATAAAATATGGAGATCATATCTCTATGCTTTATAGAAACCACTCGTCTCCATCTTATATCTGTTTGCTGTGTTTTTTTACTAATACTGTTTTCTATCCGAGGTGACTGTGAAATTCCGCTTGCACAGACTCTCGCCCACGCCCACGCAATAAGGAAGTAGCAAAGTGACCTAAAGCCGACTGATTACAGAGAAAACGAAACATAACTTCAGAAAGCAAGGACACACGGCATTCCTGTGAAACTTGCATCAGCCGACAAGACCCCCGCCCCCATTGTGCCTTTTTTCTACTAACTAATGTAATAATTGGATAAGCTTTGCCGCATAATAGGTGTGGCATTGAATGATTGGCTAGTGTTAGCCTACTTTGATATAAATAGATTGTAATACAAAAACTCGGAAGTTCCTGTGTTGCCCCCGGGGAATGAAGTCAGTGAAACTATAAAAGTTCAAAACAGAAAGCATTAAAAAGAACTGAGTGTAGGGAAATAGCATGAGCGTGTGGAGTTATTTGTGTGTTAAGAAGTTATATGAACCTCAGCTATATAAAAGCCCGTTAGTTAATTTTTGAAAGGTCATAAAAAATGTAGTTCTTAGGGCTCTGGATAAAGCTCCATGTATTTAAACTTTAAGCAAAGGTTCTAATCCAATAATTATTATTTTTGAGGAAGAAGCTGTGGTGTACCTTTATCTTATCTTTTCAGGGTCAATTGGCGAAACGCCCAGAAACGAAATGGCTCTTTGCCCGGAAACAAGTCTTATAGAAATATTTTTTCTTTAGTCAGATGAATATGCAGAGTGTCTTTAAAATTATAAAGCTGACCATGTGCTCAGCACTGTGCAAAGAGATTATATAAAGCAAGACATTAGTGTGAAGTCTTATACAAAATCATTTGTCTATTAACTGAATATGTGATGTATGTTATAACGAATTAACCATTTATTTTTTCCAAAGGTGTCCGTAAGCAGTGGTTATTGTAAAAATTGTTGTGTAATCTAGAATGGGTTTGCCAGAAAGGGGTGAATTTGGGAGTCACCTCTCATTTGTGGGTGTGTCTTGTGTATAGGGTTAAATACAGGGGATACATAGTTGCAAAAGCAGTTACATAAGTGAATAAGGTATGCATTATATACAAGGCATTTCAATTTCTTAGCTGAATAGTTACAGTGGAGTGTTTGGGGTAAAAGCCAGATAGGGATTGGCTAAGGAAATTTGTAGGGGTAAAATAATTGCTTAAATTGGGAGGGAATATTGTTCCATAACAGTGGATAGTATTGGGAAAAGGGATATTGGCCTGTAGTTTGAGACAGTGTTTTTTGTCCCCACTTTTGAAGATTGGGACAAACTCTGGTAGTTTCCCAGGTCTTAGGGATATGGCCTGCAGACAGGATAGAATTAATTATGGAAACAAGTGGTTAGGCAAGATGAGGCCCTAAAGTTTCAGGAACTTAGATTGTATCAAAGTCAGGTTCACATTGGCTACTTAGTTTTAATTTGAGGAATGAATTAGGAACATTAATAGGGAATACCTCTGTCTATATGTGGATGCTAAGACAGGAGTAAACACATTGATACAAGAATTTATTCCTAGGTATAAATTATCTCCCTATGAGACACATATGGGATGACTTATGACTATCAGCAGTCCAAAGGAACGAATTAAGGACCATGTTATTGGTAATAAAACAATAAGTTGTATGCAACTAATACATTTTTTGAGTCTCTCTAGGCAACGTTGAAAGTGCACCTACTCGAGATGGGGTTAATAGTCACATATTTCCTGCGCAAGCATGCTTTTTATCTCAGGTGAAAAGGCCTAAAGTAACCACCAATACAGCAAAATCAGCGACAGGTCAGTCTCTCGTGGTGAGCCGGAGTCACGCTCCCCCCCTTTCACGTTGGGCGCCAAATAATGAGGTCGTGAATCTCACTATATCAGGGTCTCTCTCTCTTCAGTCACTTGCTCCAAATTCAATCATGCATGCGCTAGCTCACTAAGAAAGACTCTGACACAAGGTTCAGCTTCAATCTCAGTACATGCGTTATCCCCGGGGGTAACACAGGAACTTCCGAGTTTTTGTATTACAATCTATTTATATCAAAGTAGGCTAACACTAGCCAATCATTCAATGCCACACCTATTATGCGGCAAAGCTTATCCAATTATTACATTAGTTAGTAGAAAAAAGGCACAATGGGGGCGGGGGTCTTGTCGGCTGATGCAAGTTTCACAGGAATGCCGTGTGTCCTTGCTTTCTGAAGTTATGTTTCGTTTTCTCTGTAATCAGTCGGCTTTAGGTCACTTTGCTACTTCCTTATTGCGTGGGCGTGGGCGAGAGTCTGTGCAAGCGGAATTTCACAGTCACCTCGGATAGAAAACAGTATTAGTAAAAAAACACAGCAAACAGATATAAGATGGAGACGAGTGGTTTCTATAAAGCATAGAGATATGATCTCCATATTTTATCCTTCACAGTCCCCCCTAGAAACCACGAGACAAACATAATCTTATAAAAGTATTAAAAAACTAAACCAAAAAGGATATACTTTCCCTATGACTAATCTTAACCTTAGAAAAACTACCTGAGGGTGTTGGTCGGCTGTTCATGAGCTTCTCTCATCCCCGACAACTGCTTGCTCGCTAAACTCGAAGACCTACAGAACATACACAAGGAGTCCCTTCCCTACCGAAAAACAAACTAGGGTCTGGGAACTTGATTGGTCACCCCTGTCACTCCAGAGTACTATAATGGACTGGTCTTATGTTCTCTCGTTTTTGTAATGGCATATTTTCATAACATTGGCACATTGCTCTTGTTCTCAAGGTTTTTGGCTTAGCTGAACCGCTCAATATCAATTGGAACTTCAGAAGAAAAAAATGTATTTTAAACTAACATTCATTCCAACTTTCATACAGACAATAGACAATATCAGGCACCTAAGATGGATGCTGACTCAAAATGGTTGCTTAGATCCCAGTGCTCTTATGTCAGACCCCCCTCCCTTACATCATATTCTCACTTTGTCACTCCCTCCCTTTTTATTCTTAAAACATAGCTTTTGAGAATTAAGTTCATGATGATAGTCCAGGGATAACTCAAAGGACAAGGGCGCGTGCCCTTCACTGTCATAGTCTCGTAAGGCGCTGCGGCCAATATGTCTTTTGATGAATTGAATAACTGTGGTCGGCATCTTCTTTCTTCACGGTACTGCTGTTTTCTGGCATCTGTAAAGAGTGGCATCCGAATGGGGGAGGGGGTCGCACACCTGTGGATCATACCTTTGCAACACGTGACACACACATATATGACAACAAGTAACACCCCCAAACACATCAAAACATTCAAAAAAAATTGCTCCAAGTGATCTAAGCCATTCACCTAACCCCAAGGGTGATAATCTGTCACTTCCCTTTGTAAACCTCTTTTGAATCTCTTGTATTTAATCAAGTTCATGCTGCACATTGCTACACTGATCTGAAATATAAACACAACATTGTCTTTAATCAAACACATACCCCTCCTTTTTAAGCTAAAACATAGTCTAAAGCAATTCTGTTTTGTAAGGCCATAAGCCTAATCTGAACCTGTTCTTGGATTTTCAGAATCATCACAACATTCTATTACTGAGAATTGAGGGGGTTTGGTATCTGTGGAAGCTAATGCATGATCCTCACCCCTGCACGCATTATATACATCATTCACTCAGAATATCAGAACAGACGATGTCTGCGATGGGTCAACATGGCTGACTTATGATCCTTTCCTTGTGGCTGACACACGCCCCTGGGTGACCCCCTCCTTTCGGTGGAGGTGCAACACACTTCTGGATCAAAGTTTTGCTGCACATGACACATACATAGAGAGTGATGAGTACTGCCAAAACACATACAAGAGCTTTCACAAGCCACGCTTCCAGGAAACCAATCCTCCCATCAAGGCTCAATTCTACATACACCTTAAATTTCTAACTTAACACACTCTAAAGAATAAAAATATTGAGTCTCTGAAAAAATGAAATGTTCTGATAAAACCTGGCCTTAGCCTGGTGTCTTATTTTCCTCGTTGGTTAACGGTTAGAGTTTTGACTCGGCAAGACGTTAACTTGATGCGGCTGTGCTTTAGGTGACTCTGGTCTTTGGTGGAGCTGGAACGAGCTTTATTGTACTTTGGGTCCAGGAAAATGACTCTGCCGCTTTGACTTTGCTGTATTGGTGGTTACTTTAGGCCTTTTCACCTGAGATAAAAAGCATGCTTGCGCAGGAAATATGTGACTATTAACCCCATCTCGAGTAGGTGCACTTTCAACGTTGCCTAGAGAGACTCAAAAAATGTATTAGTTGCATACAACTTATTGTTTTATTACCAATAACATGGTCCTTAATTCGTTCCTTTGGACTGCTGATAGTCATAAGTCATCCCATATGTGTCTCATAGGGAGATAATTTATACCTAGGAATAAATTCTTGTATCAATGTGTTTACTCCTGTCTTAGCATCCACATATAGACAGAGGTATTCCCTATTAATGTTCCTAATTCATTCCTCAAATTAAAACTAAGTAGCCAATGTGAACCTGACTTTGATACAATCTAAGTTCCTGAAACTTTAGGGCCTCATCTTGCCTAACCACTTGTTTCCATAATTAATTCTATCCTGTCTGCAGGCCATATCCCTAAGACCTGGGAAACTACCAGAGTTTGTCCCAATCTTCAAAAGTGGGGACAAAAAACACTGTCTCAAACTACAGGCCAATATCCCTTTTCCCAATACTATCCACTGTTATGGAACAATATTCCCTCCCAATTTAAGCAATTATTTTACCCCTACAAATTTCCTTAGCCAATCCCTATCTGGCTTTTACCCCAAACACTCCACTGTAACTATTCAGCTAAGAAATTGAAATGCCTTGTATATAATGCATACCTTATTCACTTATGTAACTGCTTTTGCAACTATGTATCCCCTGTATTTAACCCTATACACAAGACACACCCACAAATGAGAGGTGACTCCCAAATTCACCCCTTTCTGGCAAACCCATTCTAGATTACACAACAATTTTTACAATAACCACTGCTTACGGACACCTTTGGAAAAAATAAATGGTTAATTCGTTATAACATACATCACATATTCAGTTAATAGACAAATGATTTTGTATAAGACTTCACACTAATGTCTTGCTTTATATAATCTCTTTGCACAGTGCTGAGCACATGGTCAGCTTTATAATTTTAAAGACACTCTGCATATTCATCTGACTAAAGAAAAAATATTTCTATAAGACTTGTTTCCGGGCAAAGAGCCATTTCGTTTCTGGGCGTTTCGCCAATTGACCCTGAAAAGATAAGATAAAGGTACACCACAGCTTCTTCCTCAAAAATAATAATTATTGGATTAGAACCTTTGCTTAAAGTTTAAATACATGGAGCTTTATCCAGAGCCCTAAGAACTACATTTTTTATGACCTTTCAAAAATTAACTAACGGGCTTTTATATAGCTGAGGTTCATATAACTTCTTAACACACAAATAACTCCACACGCTCATGCTATTTCCCTACACTCAGTTCTTTTTAATGCTTTCTGTTTTGAACTTTTATAGTTTCACTGACTTCATTCACTACAAATTTATGCTATCTTGTTGCAATTCTGTCCTTTCTCCAGCTACACAAACCTATTTCTCTCCATTAGTCAACACTCACAAGTCTAACCCTCATTAACTCTTCCTTCATCTCACATCAGGACTTTTCTGACTATTTAGAGGATATGGCGGGGGAGGGTTAACTTTAGGGGTAGAAGGTGTAGTTTTGTCACTTTCGGGTCTTAGGGATATGGCCTGCAGACAGGATAGAATTAATTATGGAAACAAGTGGTTAGGCAAGATGAGGCCCTAAAGTTTCAGGAACTTAGATTGTATCAAAGTCAGGTTCACATTGGCTACTTAGTTTTAATTTGAGGAATGAATTAGGAACATTAATAGGGAATACCTCTGTCTATATGTGGATGCTAAGACAGGAGTAAACACATTGATACAAGAATTTATTCCTAGGTATAAATTATCTCCCTATGAGACACATATGGGATGACTTATGACTATCAGCAGTCCAAAGGAACGAATTAAGGACCATGTTATTGGTAATAAAACAATAAGTTGTATGCAACTAATACATTTTTTGAGTCTCTCTAGGCAACGTTGAAAGTGCACCTACTCGAGATGGGGTTAATAGTCACATATTTCCTGCGCAAGCATGCTTTTTATCTCAGGTGAAAAGGCCTAAAGTAACCACCAATACAGCAAAGTCAAAGCGGCAGAGTCATTTTCCTGGACCCAAAGTACAATAAAGCTCGTTCCAGCTCCACCAAAGACCAGAGTCACCTAAAGCACAGCCGCATCAAGTTAACGTCTTGCCGAGTCAAAACTCTAACCGTTAACCAACGAGGAAAATAAGACACCAGGCTAAGGCCAGGTTTTATCAGAACATTTCATTTTTTCAGAGACTCAATATTTTTATTCTTTAGAGTGTGTTAAGTTAGAAATTTAAGGTGTATGTAGAATTGAGCCTTGATGGGAGGATTGGTTTCCTGGAAGCGTGGCTTGTGAAAGCTCTTGTATGTGTTTTGGCAGTACTCATCACTCTCTATGTATGTGTCATGTGCAGCAAAACTTTGATCCAGAAGTGTGTTGCACCTCCACCGAAAGGAGGGGGTCACCCAGGGGCGTGTGTCAGCCACAAGGAAAGGATCATAAGTCAGCCATGTTGACCCATCGCAGACATCGTCTGTTCTGATATTCTGAGTGAATGATGTATATAATGCGTGCAGGGGTGAGGATCATGCATTAGCTTCCACAGATACCAAACCCCCTCAATTCTCAGTAATAGAATGTTGTGATGATTCTGAAAATCCAAGAACAGGTTCAGATTAGGCTTATGGCCTTACAAAACAGAATTGCTTTAGACTATGTTTTAGCTTAAAAAGGAGGGGTATGTGTTTGATTAAAGACAATGTTGTGTTTATATTTCAGATCAGTGTAGCAATGTGCAGCATGAACTTGATTAAATACAAGAGATTCAAAAGAGGTTTACAAAGGGAAGTGACAGATTATCACCCTTGGGGTTAGGTGAATGGCTTAGATCACTTGGAGCAATTTTTTTTGAATGTTTTGATGTGTTTGGGGGTGTTACTTGTTGTCATATATGTGTGTGTCACGTGTTGCAAAGGTATGATCCACAGGTGTGCGACCCCCTCCCCCATTCGGATGCCACTCTTTACAGATGCCAGAAAACAGCAGTACCGTGAAGAAAGAAGATGCCGACCACAGTTATTCAATTCATCAAAAGACATATTGGCCGCAGCGCCTTACGAGACTATGACAGTGAAGGGCACGCTCCCTTGTCCTTTGAGTTATCCCTGGACTATCATCATGAACTTAATTCTCAAAAGCTATGTTTTAAGAATAAAAAGGGAGGGAGTGACAAAGTGAGAATATGATGTAAGGGAGGGGGGTCTGACATAAGAGCACTGGGATCTAAGCAACCATTTTGAGTCAGCATCCATCTTAGGTGCCTGATATTGTCTATTGTCTGTATGAAAGTTGGAATGAATGTTAGTTTAAAATACATTTTTTTCTTCTGAAGTTCCAATTGATATTGAGCGGTTCAGCTAAGCCAAAAACCTTGAGAACAAGAGCAATGTGCCAATGTTATGAAAATATGCCATTACAAAAACGAGAGAACATAAGACCAGTCCATTATAGTACTCTGGAGTGACAGGGGTGACCAATCAAGTTCCCAGACCCTAGTTTGTTTTTCGGTAGGGAAGGGACTCCTTGTGTATGTTCTGTAGGTCTTCGAGTTTAGCGAGCAAGCAGTTGTCGGGGATGAGAGAAGCTCATGAACAGCCGACCAACACCCTCAGGTAGTTTTTCTAAGGTTAAGATTAGTCATAGGGAAAGTATATCCTTTTTGGTTTAGTTTTTTAATACTTTTATAAGATTATGTTTGTCTCGTGGTTTCTAGGGGGGACTGTGAAGGATAGAATATGGGAGATCATATCTCTATGCTTTATAGAAACCACTCGTCTCCATCTTATATCTGTTTGCTGTGCTTTTTTACTAATACTGTTTTCTATCCGAGGTGACTGTGAAATTCCGCTTGCACAGACTCTCGCCCACGCCCACGCAATAAGGAAGTAGCAAAGTGACCTAAAGCCGACTGATTACAGAGAAAACGAAACATAACTTCAGAAAGCAAGGACACACGGCATTCCTGTGAAACTTGCATCAGCCGACAAGACCCCCGCCCCCATTGTGCCTTTTTTCTACTAACTAATGTAATAATTGGATAAGCTTTGCCGCATAATAGGTGTGGCATTGAATGATTGGCTAGTGTTAGCCTACTTTGATATAAATAGATTGTAATACAAAAACTCGGCAGTTCCTGTGTTACCCCCGGGGATAACGCATGTACTGAGATTGAAGCTGAACCTTGTGTCAGAGTCTTTCTTAGTGAGCTAGCGCATGCATGATTGAATTTGGAGCAAGTGACTGAAGAGAGAGAGACCCTGATATAGTGAGATTCACGACCTCATTATTTGGCGCCCAACGTGAAAGGGGGGGAGCGTGACTCCGGCTCACCACGAGAGACTGACCTGTCGCTGATTTTGCTGCAGAGACCGTGACACACCGAACCGAGGACTGATCACCCTCACTGTCAAGGTAAGCTCTTGCATACAATTTGTGTGTTATCTTGCCTATGACAAGTCGGTGGGTTGCTGCCTAGGTAGTATAATCTGTTTAGGTCTTTCACTCACGTTGATGTGATACAACGGTGTGATCTTTAGAGTCGCGCTCTGTTTAGAACTGTTAAAAATATCATACTCTTCAGTTGCTTGTGGTCACCTATAAGTTGCTAAATTGTACGAATGTTTACATGTTATATATGCTAGTCAGTGCCGCAAGTGGGAGCCCGAAGTGGAGTGGGATTTTTGTCGGCTGACTGGAGTTCGTATATGTAGGTGTATTAGTGCATTAGTGTTGGGAATTTAGGTGACCGAGTGGGTATTAATGGGAGATAGACTGCGGGTTGTCTGATTGATTTTCTGACCAGTAATTGCAAAATCCCTGAATGAGAGTGCAGGCTGTCAGCCCGAGATAAGGGAACAGGACAGGCACTGATGCTCTGAGGGCGGTAACCTGGAAAAGTGGTTCCCTCGAGACGTAGAGATAGTACTCTGTCTCCGGTACCGGGTGTCTGGGGTCAGGGACCCAGCGTCTGAGGGCGGTAACCAAACAGTGGTTCCCTCGAGACGGTGACACAGGACCGGCCACGAGATATTAGTGGGACGAACAGAGAATTCAGAGATGTTGCACTTATTTAAGAAAAAACATGTGTTGCCCACAGGGGCACAGACAGCACTAGATTTAGTCCGCACTCGAGAAGGAAAGAAATATATCAAAAATGCTGCTAATCTGTATAAACTGGCTGGAGTCCCGTCCTCGGGGAGATTGCAACCCAGTCTATGGTCTAAAATAATAACTGAATCCCGGGGAACGCTGGAAGACAAGAGTCTCCTAGAAATGTAAATTGTTGTTTAAAATATTGGATTTACCCTCTACGGGAAGGTTGCAACCAAAAATGTTGAAAGATAGAATCCAGGCATGTAAAGGAATGTTGAAAGATGGAGGATTGTGGGAGAATGCTGAGAAATTTTTGAGTGTGGCTATTGAGCTTCAAAAGGAAGGTTTCACTGAAATAGAATGTGGAGGGAAAGATAAGAAAAGTTACTGTTATATGAAAGTACCCGAAAGTGACAAAACTACACCTTCTACCCCTAAAGTTAACCCTCCCCCGCCATATCCTCTAAATAGTCAGAAAAGTCCTGATGTGAGATGAAGGAAGAGTTAATGAGGGTTAGACTTGTGAGTGTTGACTAATGGAGAGAAATAGGTTTGTGTAGCTGGAGAAAGGACAGAATTGCAACAAGATAGCATAAATTTGTAGTGAATGAAGTCAGTGAAACTATAAAAGTTCAAAACAGAAAGCATTAAAAAGAACTGAGTGTAGGGAAATAGCATGAGCGTGTGGAGTTATTTGTGTGTTAAGAAGTTATATGAACCTCAGCTATATAAAAGCCCGTTAGTTAATTTTTGAAAGGTCATAAAAAATGTAGTTCTTAGGGCTCTGGATAAAGCTCCATGTATTTAAACTTTAAGCAAAGGTTCTAATCCAATAATTATTATTTTTGAGGAAGAAGCTGTGGTGTACCTTTATCTTATCTTTTCAGGGTCAATTGGCGAAACGCCCAGAAACGAAATGGCTCTTTGCCCGGAAACAAGTCTTATAGAAATATTTTTTCTTTAGTCAGATGAATATGCAGAGTGTCTTTAAAATTATAAAGCTGACCATGTGCTCAGCACTGTGCAAAGAGATTATATAAAGCAAGACATTAGTGTGAAGTCTTATACAAAATCATTTGTCTATTAACTGAATATGTGATGTATGTTATAACGAATTAACCATTTATTTTTTCCAAAGGTGTCCGTAAGCAGTGGTTATTGTAAAAATTGTTGTGTAATCTAGAATGGGTTTGCCAGAAAGGGGTGAATTTGGGAGTCACCTCTCATTTGTGGGTGTGTCTTGTGTATAGGGTTAAATACAGGGGATACATAGTTGCAAAAGCAGTTACATAAGTGAATAAGGTATGCATTATATACAAGGCATTTCAATTTCTTAGCTGAATAGTTACAGTGGAGTGTTTGGGGTAAAAGC
The DNA here is from genome assembly GCF_040206685.1 of Ascaphus truei. NCBI lineage: Eukaryota > Metazoa > Chordata > Amphibia > Anura > Ascaphidae > Ascaphus > Ascaphus truei. The sequence continues at coordinate 187,141,338 of NC_134484.1, forward strand.
CAGATAGGGATTGGCTAAGGAAATTTGTAGGGGTAAAATAATTGCTTAAATTGGGAGGGAATATTGTTCCATAACAGTGGATAGTATTGGGAAAAGGGATATTGGCCTGTAGTTTGAGACAGTGTTTTTTGTCCCCACTTTTGAAGATTGGGACAAACTCTGGTAGTTTCCCAGGTCTTAGGGATATGGCCTGCAGACAGGATAGAATTAATTATGGAAACAAGTGGTTAGGCAAGATGAGGCCCTAAAGTTTCAGGAACTTAGATTGTATCAAAGTCAGGTTCACATTGGCTACTTAGTTTTAATTTGAGGAATGAATTAGGAACATTAATAGGGAATACCTCTGTCTATATGTGGATGCTAAGACAGGAGTAAACACATTGATACAAGAATTTATTCCTAGGTATAAATTATCTCCCTATGAGACACATATGGGATGACTTATGACTATCAGCAGTCCAAAGGAACGAATTAAGGACCATGTTATTGGTAATAAAACAATAAGTTGTATGCAACTAATACATTTTTTGAGTCTCTCTAGGCAACGTTGAAAGTGCACCTACTCGAGATGGGGTTAATAGTCACATATTTCCTGCGCAAGCATGCTTTTTATCTCAGGTGAAAAGGCCTAAAGTAACCACCAATACAGCAAAGTCAAAGCGGCAGAGTCATTTTCCTGGACCCAAAGTACAATAAAGCTCGTTCCAGCTCCACCAAAGACCAGAGTCACCTAAAGCACAGCCGCATCAAGTTAACGTCTTGCCGAGTCAAAACTCTAACCGTTAACCAACGAGGAAAATAAGACACCAGGCTAAGGCCAGGTTTTATCAGAACATTTCATTTTTTCAGAGACTCAATATTTTTATTCTTTAGAGTGTGTTAAGTTAGAAATTTAAGGTGTATGTAGAATTGAGCCTTGATGGGAGGATTGGTTTCCTGGAAGCGTGGCTTGTGAAAGCTCTTGTATGTGTTTTGGCAGTACTCATCACTCTCTATGTATGTGTCATGTGCAGCAAAACTTTGATCCAGAAGTGTGTTGCACCTCCACCGAAAGGAGGGGGTCACCCAGGGGCGTGTGTCAGCCACAAGGAAAGGATCATAAGTCAGCCATGTTGACCCATCGCAGACATCGTCTGTTCTGATATTCTGAGTGAATGATGTATATAATGCGTGCAGGGGTGAGGATCATGCATTAGCTTCCACAGATACCAAACCCCCTCAATTCTCAGTAATAGAATGTTGTGATGATTCTGAAAATCCAAGAACAGGTTCAGATTAGGCTTATGGCCTTACAAAACAGAATTGCTTTAGACTATGTTTTAGCTTAAAAAGGAGGGGTATGTGTTTGATTAAAGACAATGTTGTGTTTATATTTCAGATCAGTGTAGCAATGTGCAGCATGAACTTGATTAAATACAAGAGATTCAAAAGAGGTTTACAAAGGGAAGTGACAGATTATCACCCTTGGGGTTAGGTGAATGGCTTAGATCACTTGGAGCAATTTTTTTTGAATGTTTTGATGTGTTTGGGGGTGTTACTTGTTGTCATATATGTGTGTGTCACGTGTTGCAAAGGTATGATCCACAGGTGTGCGACCCCCTCCCCCATTCGGATGCCACTCTTTACAGATGCCAGAAAACAGCAGTACCGTGAAGAAAGTAGATGCCGACCACAGTTATTCAATTCATCAAAAGACATATTGGCCGCAGCGCCTTACGAGACTATGACAGTGAAGGGCACGCGCCCTTGTCCTTTGAGTTATCCCTGGACTATCATCATGAACTTAATTCTCAAAAGCTATGTTTTAAGAATAAAAAGGGAGGGAGTGACAAAGTGAGAATATGATGTAAGGGAGGGGGGTCTGACATAAGAGCACTGGGATCTAAGCAACCATTTTGAGTCAGCATCCATCTTAGGTGCCTGATATTGTCTATTGTCTGTATGAAAGTTGGAATGAATGTTAGTTTAAAATACATTTTTTTCTTCTGAAGTTCCAATTGATATTGAGCGGTTCAGCTAAGCCAAAAACCTTGAGAACAAGAGCAATGTGCCAATGTTATGAAAATATGCCATTACAAAAACGAGAGAACATAAGACCAGTCCATTATAGTACTCTGGAGTGACAGGGGTGACCAATCAAGTTCCCAGACCCTAGTTTGTTTTTCGGTAGGGAAGGGACTCCTTGTGTATGTTCTGTAGGTCTTCGAGTTTAGCGAGCAAGCAGTTGTCGGGGATGAGAGAAGCTCATGAACAGCCGACCAACACCCTCAGGTAGTTTTTCTAAGGTTAAGATTAGTCATAGGGAAAGTATATCCTTTTTGGTTTAGTTTTTTAATACTTTTATAAGATTATGTTTGTCTCGTGGTTTCTAGGGGGGACTGTGAAGGATAAAATATGGAGATCATATCTCTATGCTTTATAGAAACCACTCGTCTCCATCTTATATCTGTTTGCTGTGTTTTTTTACTAATACTGTTTTCTATCCGAGGTGACTGTGAAATTCCGCTTGCACAGACTCTCGCCCACGCCCACGCAATAAGGAAGTAGCAAAGTGACCTAAAGCCGACTGATTACAGAGAAAACGAAACATAACTTCAGAAAGCAAGGACACACGGCATTCCTGTGAAACTTGCATCAGCCGACAAGACCCCCGCCCCCATTGTGCCTTTTTTCTACTAACTAATGTAATAATTGGATAAGCTTTGCCGCATAATAGGTGTGGCATTGAATGATTGGCTAGTGTTAGCCTACTTTGATATAAATAGATTGTAATACAAAAACTCGGAAGTTCCTGTGTTACCCCCGGGGATAACGCATGTACTGAGATTGAAGCTGAACCTTGTGTCAGAGTCTTTCTTAGTGAGCTAGCGCATGCATGATTGAATTTGGAGCAAGTGACTGAAGAGAGAGAGACCCTGATATAGTGAGATTCACGACCTCATTATAGCGACGCCAAAGAATAATTTGTTGGCTGTATGGGTTGTTGTTCAAAATGTTCTGTAATTCCCACTGACCCATATACAGGTTTGCGAAACTGGGGGCAAATCTAGTGCCCATCGCAGTTCCGCAAACCTGTAAAAAGAACTCTGTCAAAAACAAAAAATAATTATGGGTCAGTATGAAATCAATAGATTTCAAAATGAACTCTGTGTTGAGATGATGTAAAGTGCTATCTGCCTCCAGAAAAAATTTCACTGCCTGCAGTCCTTTGTCGTGTGGTATATGTGTGTAAAGTGCTTGGACATCACACGTGATCCATTTATATGTACTCTTCCACTCAAAATCTTGAAATTCAAGAAGAACTGAGGATGTATCTTTTAAATAAGAGGGTAATTGAGTTACATATATTTGGAGGAAGAAATCCACATACTGCGAAAGATTCGCAGTCAGGGAATCTATTCCTGAAATAATGGGACGGCCGGGTGGGTTGGAAATACATTTATGAACTTTGGGCAAATGATAAAACACTGGTATTGTGGGAGAAATATTAAACAAAAAGTCAAATTCCGCTTGTGTAATCACGGTGTCAAGGAGGGCTTGATCCAAAAGGTCCCTCAATAGGTTAGTGAACTCACTTGTAGGATCCTTATCCAGTACTTTATAAAAGGAAGCATCATAAAGGAGGCGGTGTGCCTCCATTTCGTAGTCTTTACGGTTTTGGAGCACCACACCGCCCCCTTTATCCGCCTGTCTTATAATAAGATCATTATTCTCCCTTAAACACTTTAGGGCTAAGTTCTCTTTTTGACTTAAATTATGTCTAAGATCTCCTGGTTTACAAGTTTGTACCAGTTTGGAGAAATCATCATGTACCATATTGAAAAAGGTATCAATATGGTGCCCTTTAGATTGTGCAGGGTAGAATCTAGACCTCTTCTTGAACTTAGTATGTCTACAAACCATATCATCTGTATTTAATTCTAGTGTTTCAGATGAGGGTTCCTTATCCTTCACTACTTGTGGATTATCATTTTCGTTTTTAATGAAATGTCGTTTGAGAGTTAAATTTCTCACAAACTTGTGGAGATCACTATATAGTTGAAAGCCATTTGGACTACTAGACCTCGAGAAATTCAGACCCCTATTTAGTACAGTTTTTTGATCATTGGTCAGAATCACCGTAGACAAATTAAAAATGCCTTTGTCTACGGGGATCCTAGACTTGAGTCTCTTCTCTTGGACTCTGGTTCCTGCTCTCGTTCCTCTTCTGGTAATGACCTTTTTATCTTTGATTTCCCTATAGGGCTGTTTCCATGATCCTGTTTCCTCTCCTTCCCCTTTTTTACTTCTTTTATCGGGGAGAATCTGCTCCTCAGCAATTCTAAAAAACGGGAACCGGATGGAGACTCTGTAGAGGATTTTCTATGGGAGACTTCCTTTTGTCTATTATCCTCCTTTCTTGGGCCTTGTCTATTATCTAAGGGTGGAGGTTTTTGTTGTTCATCTCTATTTTTATCAGAGTAATTCTGTCTGGAATTAGAACTATAGTCTGTGTGTTTATAGTTGTCCCTTCTATCATTTGATCTATTTCCATAATAATTCTTCTTTCTATTATTGGACCACCCACGTTTTTTGTGGGGTCCTCTTGTACCAGAACCTCTATTCCCAGAAGCATGTTGATCCCTTCTAGCACCATAATTGGGAATGTAGATTTTATCTATTACTCTGCCTCTCTCTCCCTTTTTAGCCCAGTCTCTCTCTTTACCAGAATCATAATCTGCTTTGTCTCTCATAAATTTATCGTGTTTATTTTTAGTTATCTCTTCGCCTGTGCTTTCTAGCTTAGCGAGTAATTCTACTTCAATCTTGGAACAATCTTTGTCTATTACTAAAGGTTCCATGATTTTAATCTCTTTCAGTAGTTCCTTCTCAATTATTAAAATTGACTTATTGCGTTCAAATATAATTAAACGCATTTAGTCTCTGGAACATTCATCCAGGATACTGTTCCATTCCTTCATAAAATGCTCATTCTCTTTCCCAAATGTAGGGGGCTTCTGTACTCTCAGACCTCTTGGAATCCTATTACAGTCTAAGTATTTCTGTAAAGTGGTTTTTTCAAGCCAAAATTTATTATCTTTCAACAAGAGATCCTCAAGTATCTTGAAGTGTCCTTCTATTGAAAGATCTAATTCCTCCCCTTCTGAGTGGTCTCTGGGTTTCTCGGTGAACAAACGATCAAATTGTTCTTGTCGTTTGTCCCTAAGATTGAGTAGACCCCACACCATATCGACAAATATTCACAGAATTAATAAGTGTAAAAAATGTAAACAAAGTGAATACACTAATATATAAGTGCAGCACCTAGAGACAAGTGACAGTGATAAAAGAATAGGTGATTCAGTGCGCAGCTAATAATTAGTGAAACACAGTAATGTTCAGTGCACAGTGATAGTATAATCAAAAAAACATTTGGGAAAGAGAATGAGCATTTTATGAAGGAATGGAACAGTATCCTGGATGAATGTACCAGAGACTTAATGCGTTTAATTATATTTGAACGCAATAAGTCAATTTTAATAATTGAGAAGGAACTACTGAAAGAGATTAAAATCATGGAACCTTTAGTAATAGACAAAGATTGTTCCAAGATTGAAGTAGAATTACTCGCTAAGCTAGAAAGCACAGGCGAAGAGATAACTAAAAATAAACACGATAAATTTATGAGAGACAAAGCAGATTATGATTCTGGTAAAGAGAGAGACTGGGCTAAAAAGGGAGAGAGAGGCAGAGTAATAGATAAAATCTACATTCCCAATTATGGTGCTAGAAGGGATCAACATGCTTCTGGGAATAGAGGTTCTGGTACAAGAGGACCCCACAAAAAACGTGGGTGGTCCAATAATAGAAAGAAGAATTATTATGGAAATAGATCAAATGATAGAAGGGACAACTATAAACACACAGACTATAGTTCTAATTCCAGACAGAATTACTCTGATAAAAATAGAGATGAACAACAAAAACCTCCACCCTTAGATAATAGACAAGGCCCAAGAAAGGAGGATAATAGACAAAAGGAAGTCTCCCATAGAAAATCCTCTACAGAGTCTCCATCCGGTTCCCGTTTTTTAGAATTGCTGAGGAGCAGATTCTCCCCGATAAAAGAAGTAAAAAAGGGGAAGGAGAGGAAACAGGATCATGGAAACAGCCCTATAGGGAAATCAAAGATAAAAAGGTCATTACCAGAAGAGGAACGAGAGCAGGAACCAGAGTCCAAGAGAAGAGACTCAAGTCTAGGATCCCCGTAGACAAAGGCATTTTTAATTTGTCTACGGTGATTCTGACCAATGATCAAAAAACTGTACTAAATAGGGGTCTGAATTTCTCGAGGTCTAGTAGTCCAAATGGCTTTCAACTATATAGTGATCTCCACAAGTTTGTGAGAAATTTAACTCTCAAACGACATTTCATTAAAAACGAAAATGATAATCCACAAGTAGTGAAGGATAAGGAACCCTCATCTGAAACACTAGAATTAAATACAGATGATATGGTTTGTAGACATACTAAGTTCAAGAAGAGGTCTAGATTCTACCCTGCACAATCTAAAGGGCACCATATTGATACCTTTTTCAATATGGTACATGATGATTTCTCCAAACTGGTACAAACTTGTAAACCAGGAGATCTTAGACATAATTTAAGTCAAAAAGAGAACTTAGCCCTAAAGTGTTTAAGGGAGAATAATGATCTTATTATAAGACAGGCGGATAAAGGGGGCGGTGTGGTGCTCCAAAACCGTAAAGACTACGAAATGGAGGCACACCGCCTCCTTTATGATGCTTCCTTTTATAAAGTACTGGATAAGGATCCTACAAGTGAGTTCACTAACCTATTGAGGGACCTTTTGGATCAAGCCCTCCTTGACAACGTGATTACACAAGCGGAATTTGACTTTTTGTTTAATATTTCTCCCACAATACCAGTGTTTTATCATTTGCCCAAAGTTCATAAATGTATTTCCAACCCACCCGGCCGTCCCATTATTTCAGGAATAGATTCCCTGACTGCGAATCTTTCGCAGTATGTGGATTTCTTCCTCCAAATATATGTAACTCAATTACCCTCTTATTTAAAAGATACATCCTCAGTTCTTCTTGAATTTCAAGATTTTGAGTGGAAGAGTACATATAAATGGATCACGTGTGATGTCCAAGCACTTTACACACATATACCACACGACAAAGGACTGCAGGCAGTGAAATTTTTTCTGGAGGCAGATAGCACTTTACATCATCTCAACACAGAGTTCATTTTGAAATCTATTGATTTCATACTGACCCATAATTATTTTTTGTTTTTGACAGAGTTCTTTTTACAGGTTTGCGGAACTGCGATGGGCACTAGATTTGCCCCCAGTTTCGCAAACCTGTATATGGGTCAGTGGGAATTACAGAACATTTTGAACAACAACCCATACAGCCAACAAATTATTCTTTGGCGTCGCTATATAGACGATATTCTGTGTGTATGGGAAGGAGATGAGACGTCTATTTGTTCCTTTCTCTCCTATCTGAACACCAATGACAGGAATTTAATATTCACACATGTATCGAACCCACAGACTATCAATTATTTAGATCTTCAATTAACAGCATTGGACAATGGGAATGTTTCAACAAAAGTTTATTTTAAAGAAATTGATGCCAATAACATTCTAATGGCAAACAGCAACCACAAAAAATCGTGGATAATGAATATTCCCAAGGGCCAATTTATTCGCATTAAGCGGAATTGCAGTGGGGAACAAGATTTTGAGATACAATCTAAAGTGTTATTTGATAAATTCTTGGAGAGAGGGTACTCTAGTGTTAGTTTAACTAGAGATCTCGATGCAGTCCGATCGATGGATAGACAGCTGATGTTAACACCTAAAAACAAAGAAATACTCAGAGATCCAAGTAATGTGTTGGAAATACCTTTTATTACCACATTTAACTCTATGAACAAGAAAATTGAAAGCATAATAAGAAAACATTGGGCCATTTTAAGTTCCGATCCAGTATTAAATAACCATATATCTGATTTTCCAAAATTTACTTATAGAAGGGCAAAAAATTTAAAAAACGCACTATCACCTAGTGATGTGGGCTATGCCCGCACAAAGCCCATTACAAAAATCTGGCTTGGTGACAAACCTTTAGGAAACTTCCAATGTGGGAAGTGTTCTATCTGTAGATATCTACATCCTGAGAGAAAAACCTTTAAATCCTTTACCACGAATGAAATTTTCAATATTGACTCCTTTATAAATTGTAATTCGACCCATGTGGTCTACATGATCAACTGTGATTGCGGCCTGCAATATGTAGGCCGCACTAAAAGATGCCTAAAAATTAGGATACAGGAGCATATAAGAAATATTAAGGCAGGTTATGAGAAACACAGTGTTTCTCGCCACTTTGCATCACACCATAACAAGGACCCGTCAAAATTGATGTTTAAAGGTATCAAAGTGGTCCCTAGGGCAAGAAGGGGAGGAGATAGAATTAAGAGTCTCTCACACCAAGAAACATTCTGGATTTATCAACTTAACTCCCTAACCCCTAAGGGGCTAAATGAAGATATAGATATCTGGTCTTTGTATTAGATGCGTATTCCCCTGCTCTTGTTTCTTTATGCTGAACTGCTGCTGAATATACATGTCTCTAATCGTGTGTTTCTTTTTCAGATACTTACTATTTGATCAATTGATTTTAGATTAAAAACACGTTTTATTAAACTTTATTAAACTGTATTTTACTGTTGATTGTATAAAGATTGTAGTAGATGTTTTATTTTTTCATTTGACACCATTGTATTGCAGTCTTATAATGAGCTAGTCACTGCACCTTTAATTCCCTGAGTAGCAATCTGACACCATGAACTTTAATTGAAGATTAGTGGGTGTATATATATGTGAAACCCCCCCCCCCATCTGCATACGTTCCCTGAAGAAGTAACCACGAGTTACGAAACGCGTTGGAGGGTGTCATTGCTCACTTCCTAGTACCCTCTTGTTTGGTGCTAACACTCTATACAAGTGTTCCCCCCGTTTCCCGCAAGACACGGTGCAGAAATCTCCTTTCCAAGAGGCGGCGTGTATCCTTCACTACACTGCACGCATTGAGCCCCTGCAGACGGTTCGTAGGAGAGTGCGACCAGACTGTGACGTCATTATCGGGCGCTCCGTAGAGGAGAAACGGCACGTGACCAACGTGCTTACATGCGGATAACAGTGGAGGCTGCTACACGCCGATGCGGATCGGTGCTCCAGGATCATCTGGGAGTAAAGACTGAGACCTGCCCTGCCTTGAGTGAGAGGGAGACGGCATCTACAAACACCAGCTTGCCATCAGATGACAACCAATCCCCTGCACCCTGCGATCGAGTGAGGAGTGCTGTTTGCAGCTGTCTACTGGTGTGGTATACCCAATTACCAACTGCTCATTTTTAACCATATTGATGTACGCAGAACTTATCTTATTTTATGAGTAAATTGTATTTTTAATTTTACTTCACTATGTGCGTTGTGCGCCTTGTTTTTCTGTCTTTTGCATAGAGACTTGGTTAACCTGGAGCCGTGCCCTTCAGGACTTGGACTTCGCTAAGGGTAGCAGGCACGGCAGCGCAGATGGTCTCTCCTGGCTGGACATACCCAGCGACCAACGCACCTCAAAGACTTCCTGATGGGGTGACTACCCCAGAGCCTTCATGTTGAAAGGAGAGATGTGACGGTAGGGCTAGCTGGCATCACAAAACTGGGATTAAGCCCAGCTAGCTACCCTTAAATCTATGTAACGTTGCCACCTATGTAAGGCTTATTGCAACCAAATGTATTTAATATTAGGGGGAGAACAGGGAATGGATAATGCACTATGTATAAGGTAAAGTGTTTTGTTCTCTATGTGTAAGCACTGTGATGTAATTTGGGAGTCAGCCCTGTAAAGTGTTAATTGGATTATGTGACTGTATGTACTCATTTCTAAGGTACCAGACTTGTAATGTGATTTGCATGTGAGTTGCATTTCTTGGAGGGGACTCTGTGATTGTAACGTTTATGCTCACCACACCGGGACCGGAACGTGGGGCTGAGGTGGGGATAGATAAACACCGACCGTAGACCACAAAGCCAGGTCCGGATTGCGTAGTCCGTAGTCATGCGTAGCCAGGTCAGGGTTGGAGAAGGCAGGGTAATCCGTAGGCAAGATGGGGTCAAGGCAGGCGGCACAGGAGTAATGGTCTTGGTCACAAGCTGGGATCGGCATTAGGAAACTTCAGCAAACGCGCTTCAGCGTAGGCACTACAGTGCGATGAAGGCCTCTGGAAGGGGGATAGGAACAGGACATAGAGAAGGCCACTGGGAACAGGGGATGCAGATGGGCACAGAAACACTGAGGACTTCAGTGTAGCCGCTTCAGCAAAGTGCTTCAGCGCGATGAAGGCAAAGTCTACCAGAGACAGGAAGCTTTAACACAGTGGCTACAGCACAGGAATGGCCTTTAGATGCAGGAGGTTGCAGGATAACAAAAGCTTCAAGCCGGGACAAGAAGGCCAAGTTAGGCAAAGCAGAGGTGCTTGAGGCAACTACAGTTACAACCAAGAAGATCTATGTTCAGGCACTTCCTGGGGAAGGGCAGGCACTAAGTAGCATCGGCAGAATATAGCGGCAGGCTGCCTAGAAGGCAGTGTCAAACAAACTGCCGTGTAATTGCAGGAGCAGGTGGTTCTGACTGCTCAGTGCAGGGAGGGATTTGCCTGGAACTCTATAGCCCTGTAAGAGTGATCCAGCCAAACCCAGGACCGGAACCCTTACAGTGATTTAATCAGCTGAGGTTCCTGCAGATAAATGTATATTGAGACAATGGTTGGGAGCGTAAAGTTGTTACAGACTTTGGTGAGTGAGAAAGAGTGAACAATCAGGGATGGGTTCTTAGCACGCTCTCTGGCTGTTGTGGCACCAACCTAATCCATGCTCTGATTGTCCAGCAGCCCCCTCCCATGTAACGGATAGCCACAGAGGGATATATAAGGGGTGCTGCTGATCAGAGAAGTAGATATACCTTTTGAGAGCAAGATCGGCTAACAAAGACTGAGAGATACTCTGGAAAGAGTGTGGAGATTCCCTCAGAGAGGCTAACATAGGGAGAGACACTGTGGGAAGGAGTGTGGAAATTCCCTCAGAGAGGCTAACAGAGGGAGAGACACTCTGGGAAGGAGTGTGGAGATTCCCTCAGAGGACCACCTGAGAGAGACACTCTGGAAAGAAGTGTGGAGAGCATCTCAGAGCATCTGAGAGACTATCTGAGAGACAGAGAGACTGACAGACATTCTGTGAAGGAGTTTGGATCTTTACAGTGACCAACTGGAGAGATATCTCAGAGGGGCTGCTGCGTGATCAGCACTCTGAGATTCTGGACGAGAAACGTACAGGCCAAGCCTTCTTGAAGCAGGCTCCTGTGTAACGTACGTGCTTGCCACAAACTGATACCGGACCGTGGGGCTGAGGTGGGGATGTATAAGCACCGACCTTAGGCCACAGAGTCAGGTCCGGAGTGCAGATTCCATAGTCAGACATAGCCAGGTCTGGATTGGAGAAAGTAGGGTTAACGTTATCCAGGCAGGGGTCAAGGCAGGCGGCACAGGAGCGGTGGTCGAGGAAACAAGCCGAGATCATCAACAGGAAATCTTGGGTGAAGGTACTTCAGCATAGGAGGCTAGTACCTTGAGAGAAGCCACTGCAGCAGAGATGCTTCAGCGAAGGTGCTGCAGCGCATCAGGAAAAGGCAAGGAGTAAACTCCACTTGGAGGAAGCAGGAACCAGAGGTGCAGACACGCCCAGGAAACGCTGGGGAAACCAGCGTAGCCACTTCAGCGTGGCGAAGGCAAAGTCTGCCAGGAACAAGGAAGCAGCGCCAGGCTACTATGCAAGAAGCCCTAGGCAGCAGGGGACTTGGCGCAGGATACAAGGCACAAGGAGGCCAAGCAGGCCAAACAGAGAGCCTGTGACAAGCACAGTTACTTGCAACTTGGATTGCAAAGTCTATGTCCAGCAACTTCCTGAGGGCGGGGCAGTCGCTAAATAGCACAGGAGGCCAATCAGGAGCTGCACAGGAGGCAGCAAGAAGCAGGTGATTGCAGAAGCAGGGAATAGTTTGTCTGGAACCTGCAAAGCTCCGGATGGATGGGCTCCAGCCAAACCCAGGGACAGATTCCTGACACCCTACACCTAGACATCAACTTTGCAACTATACCTTACAAAAACAGTCTACTGGCAGACTTGAAACCCTGTATTTCATTACTTTCAACTCTACTAAAGGAAGATACACAGCCTTGTCTTTATCTACGTTTCTGATGAAGAGCCTCATGCAGTAAGCGCCGATAAGGCTTTTATTGGCATTTTCCCGCCAAAATTGGATTTGAGATTCAGTAAGCGCCGATAAGTGGTCAAAATCGGAATTTTTTCTTCCCGATAAAAATTTATCGGCATGCGGCTGCCGATAACCCACTTATCGGCACTTTTCGCCACTTTTTGAAATCGGCTGTATTCTAGTGGCCCCGATCAGCTTTCATCGGCAATTTGTCCCGCCAACTAAAGTTGGCAAGTTGGAGGGGAGAAGGATCAGCAAGGTTGCCGGGACGGCACTTAGAAAAAAAAGCTCATCTCTACATCAATGGAGTCAATGGAGCGGGGACTTATAACTTTATAGGAGTGTTTACGTTCTATTGCTCATAATAAAAATGTGCTTGGCATTACAGTGTTGATGTCAATCACTTCATCGTGTCAGCGCTTACGTTTATTATTGGCAGAACATTGTACTTTTCAATGTTATGATGATTTGCGTGTCACATTAGTCTTAATGTTATGATGTGTCAAGGGAAACTCCTATATTAAACTCTTAAAGGAACAGGTCACATAATATGAAACAATTTATTATATGATGTAACAGATTTCACACATCTAACAGATCCAGCGTATAGTAATGTTGGTATACATTAGAGAATGCTTTGAATGTGTAACGCATGATCGAATGTAAATGTAGCTGTTTGTTTTCATGTTAACATGTACTTTGTGACCTCCCTCTTTTGATGACGTCTGCAATTGGACACTCAATAACATTGCATGTTTATATTGTACACGATGCATTATAATCACTTCATGCTAAGTTATACACATTTTTACACGATTGAAACATAATCAATAGCAAGTATCCTAATGGCATTAAATTATGCATTTGCACGTTACAATTAGTTCATGTGAACATGTGACAATAACATGCCAAATTAGACATGTTGCAACGTACTTTTTCAACGTCAATGTCATGGTTGTATCCTAATTAGATGACTGAGTGTTGCGTTCAGAAGTGGTACATGCATTACACATTCCATAAATACTTGCGAATAAATTCTTGTACAAAGCTTAACGTAACATCATTGTCAAATATCCTGATTGCCTGGTGAACACACATAAATAATCCGTTTAATTCGTACTGGATACCCGTTTGGAGTTAACTACTTGGATATGTTAATGTAACACCTTGCACTTCATCAAGTCACCTGACATCATCACATAGGTATTTAAAGGAGGCCAATTACCTGCACATTGACAGCTACAGACCTGAAAATAATGTGAATGTTTATGAGACGGAGGAAGATTCTATTGGAGGAGAGGCTTGCTGATGGAGAGGATGTCACAGGCCAAGGCAGGGACAGGGACGCGGAGAGAAGAGGGAGAGGTTGAAGGAGAGGGAGAGGGCAAGGAGATGAGAGAAGAAGAGAGAGGAGAGAAGTTGTGCCTCGTCCTCGTTTGTACAGGGAGAGAACCATGTTAGATGGGATGAGTGAGGAGGAGATTATAAGTCGCTATCGTTTGAGTTCAGCAGCAATCTTAGCTCTTTATGAAGAGATACGGGGAGATTTAGAATTTGTGACTGCCAGAGGTCGTGCAGGCCCTGGGCTTGTTAAAATGCTGTGCTCATTACATTATCTTGCTTCCGCGTCATTCCAGACAACTTTGGGCATAGTGGGCGGGGTTTCGCAATCTACATTCTCGCGGGCCTTTACCCAGTTTCTATCTGCACTGAATAGACGCGCTAGGAATTATATTAATTTCCCTACAGAGCACACAGAGTGGCTGGAAGTGAGGAATGGCTTTTATGCCATAGCCGGGATACCATGTGTGATGGGTGCAATAGATTGCACCCATGTTGCTTTGATCCCGCCTAGTCAGAGTGAGCATGCTTACCGCAACCGTAAGCACTACCATTCCCTGAATGTACAGGTGGTATGCGATGCCACGATGAAGATTATGCATGTGGTAGCCAAATTCCCTGGTTCCAGTCATGATTCCTCTATCCTGAGAAACTCATCAGTCTTCCATGCTCTCGAAGAAGGCTATTTTGGACTGGTCAGCTGGTGGGTGAGTACATATTATGATGTGTTAAGAAACAATGTTGCCCATATATCTACACGATCTGTCATAGAGAGGACATTTGGGCTTCTGAAGACACGATTCAGGTGTTTAGATAGAACTGGTGGGGCACTTCAATATAAGCCTGCTAAAGTGTCAGATATTATAATTGCATGTTGCATTTTGCACAATCTGACACTCCGCAATAATTTAGAAACCGACATACGTCAGGGCTTGGAGGAGGAGCATCCCGTAAAATTAACCAGCTGACACTGAGCAAACAGCAAGTGGTGTGGAGACACGTCGGAATGTCATAAGCACCTATTTTTCATGTAAGCAAATACATATATATTCATAGTACTACATAGATGTATTAATTCATTGTAATGATAAATACATGTGTCCAAATACCATTCACTTAGGAAACAGATTAATATGGTTCTCACACCTTTCCCTTCTCTGCTGTGTGGACAATTGCATGTGGCACCGGTATGTCATTCATCAACAGGTTGTATTATACTTGTTACCACTAAAAGGTGTTGTGTGTACATGAGGTAATAATGTGTACTAAATCTATATTTTCTGTACATGCTCTTTTTGGTTATGCATACACAATAAACCTACTATGTCGATAGCAAATAGCTAGTGCAGTATGGTTACATAAAAATTTTCTTTTGGAGTGTGACATGTGTGTCACAATGATGTGTAGACTATTGTGTATTTAAGATCATATTTGACGTATTCTAGATTTTGTTTCATATCACATACAAAATTGTCACTTCTGTGTGTTGCTTATCTTAATGAACATGTCATGACAATGATTTATATTCATTCATGTTTTCTTTTTCAAGGTATATCACTGCAAGGACTGCTCATGGTATGTATTTGAATTCACATCTGTCATAAGATGTGCTAACCTCGATTCAGGTATAGTTACAGGATGTATAAAAAGAACGTAATGAAAAAGATATGACAATTGAAACATGTCGTTTCTGTATTGTGTCCGTGCATTTATCTACACTTGGTGGTTATTGTGCATTGTGTTTTCAAATCATTACGTAGAATACATAACATCTAATTTTGGCAACGTAACAACATCCATTCATGCACATGAGTGCTGTTAACACTCAATGCATGTTTGTATGAAAAGACCCAAATGTGTTAAACATCATTAACATTGCAATGTATGTTATTAGTTCCTCTCTCACTTCATCTTCATGTTGATTACTACATTGTCACATGTGTATGTATAAGTCAAAGATGTGTGTTGATTTGACGTTCATCTAACATTTTTCAAAATGTTAACACCATTCCAAAGTATAGTTCTTTGTATTCTCAACTTTTCCTAAATCATTCAACACAATGACAATGTAGTTAATAAAATTTTTATTTCATTCACGTTAGTTATTCATAGTGATCATGATCCTTTATAACTACTGTCAACATATGAACATAAATGAAGTGGACATTTGCATACGCACACATTTCAGCAACATAGTGTGTGTGTGTGTTGTAGTTTTTGTGTGATGCATGTATTTCTACCAGAAATAATATAAACCAACATAATAATGTTGCTTTTATCATCGGCCTCACTTAGCTATGTATGTGTTGAACGTTTACTAATAACACTAAACTATAGTTACTCGTGTGAATTAAATGTACACACAAATGTTCATGGTTTAATGATCTGTACCTAACATTCATTAGCTCATGCATGTTAGGTTACCACTACAACTTAGGTGATAATATAACATTCACATGACTAAAAAGTTTCTATCACCTCCCTATTGTTATTGTGTACGTTCAGATACAATGTCTACGAGTTGTTATGTAGCATTTACATTCTTTGACAAGTCACATGTCAGATTATAATATATAGTAGATTAATGTGTTTGCTGAGTGATAATGTCGGTTGCATATATCACATGGCAATACATATAATGTTAGTAGAAAAGAACAAAATATCAATATAAGTTCTAACTTCAGTGCTTAGCAACATCATTATGATAATTAAGTGCATAGTAAATATTTGCACAATAGGATAACATTATGTAGTGATTGTTAATCTGCGCACCAATCATTGAAAGCATTGTTACATATTTATTATAATAGTTGTTCGCTAGTCGTCACAATCATCTAATATAACGATTGGCCCATCTGAAATCATATCATGCTTGCTTCGGTAGATTCAGCAAGAAGTTTCATTGGCGAACCTAACACCACCTCGCCATGCACGCCGATACACCTGTGTGTGATCGGCAAATCATCGGCAGAATGGGACCAAATGTTTTCGGCTTGATTCGGAATGGATTCGGCACTTATTGCATATGGCGAGGGAAAATCGGCAGAATCATGCCGATAAGGAACACTTAGCGAGAAGACTTTTTCGGCGCTTACTGCATAGAACCCAAAGTCTCACTGGCTACACTGCTGATTCCATCGCTGACACATCATTGGTTTCCCCTGCTGACCGGAGCTCAAACAAATCTGCCGATACCATCTACACGCCTGTCACGTGAGTTCTCGGCGAATCTGTTGTTGCGGTTTGCCTGATTGTGCTACATAGGGCTGTCCCCACACAAGCAGGGGGCGCCCCAACCCTGAAACAGCCGTGATACACCCACACGCTTCTGATGCCGAAAAGGGACACAGGAGAGCAGACCAGCCACAGATGAGGGGATACTCTCTGATTATCCACTGCCTGTGACCATCTTACATCTGGTTAGTGGTCTCTTCAGCCACAGCAGGAGTTTAACAGTGGGACTCATTCCATTTTTATCATTATGGGCATCATGCAGTAAGCGGCAAAAAGGCATTTCTCGCCCGTTTCCCGACAAAAATGCCTACCCCTATTCAGTAAGGGGTGAGAAAGTGGCGAGAATTAAAAAAAACGCCAGTTTTTGTGGCGGTTTTTTCCCCCCGCCATTGGTGAGGCGAGAAGGCAATTTTCACCTAAAATAGACACATTTTCCACCACGCTGTATTCTAGTAGTGGCGAGTAGCTTTGCACCGCTATTCGCCACTCTGGAATGGCGTTTTTATGCCGAATCAGCCACGGCAAAAAAAGTTGGCTAGTTGATGGTGAGAGGCTGCTGATGAGCGGCGGATCGGCACTTAGAATTTTTTTTGGCCTGGCTGGGATAGATGCTGGGGGTCTCCTGAGCTGATACCATTAATACCAGCCCCACGGCATGCATCCGAGGCAGGAAAAATGCTTTTAAAGGCCACTTCCTTACCTTAGTGGCTAGCTCTAAGGCAATGAAGGGGTTAAGCCGCCGTGCCAGCTTTATTGTGGGTAGCGGGGGTGGGTGAAGGGGGTATTTAGCCCTTGTTTTTTGTTTAGGGCTTGCGGGGGGGTTGCGGGTGCGCTTAACCCCTTCACGACCGTAGCGGTTAATACCGCTACGGTCATGAAGGGGTTAAACCCTCCCGCTACCCACCCGCAAGCCCTAAACAAACCACCGTTGGGGCTAAATACCCCCTTCACCCACCCCCGCTTCCCACAATAAAAATAAAACACACAAAACAGCCCAACACTAACTAAATAAATATATATATATATATATATATATATATATATATAAACCATAATACTGAGTTAAGTTATGGTGAGTAAAAAAAGTGACAAAAACCCTCCACAGGAAAACAAATATGCAAATATAGCTGTATGCTCATCTGCATGTCTTAGGCAGGTCTGCAACCCCGCCTTTCCCCATTATCACCCAGCATACAGCACTTCCACTGCAGCAAGGGATTCTGGAAAATGACATGCAAATGAGCACACAGTGACACTGTGTGCTCATTTGCATGTCATTTTCCAGAATCCCTTGCTGCAGTGGAAGTGCTGTATGCTGGGTGATAATGGGGAAAGGCGGGGTTGCAGACCTGCCTAAGACATGCAGATGAGCATACAGCTATATTTGCATATATATATATATATATATATATATTACACCAACAACACCTATACCCCCCTAACATACAGTATAGTAATGGGCACAATTACTATTATCCACAAATAGATAATAGTGAATGTGCCCATTTAAAATACATAAAGAACAATAAATACATTAAATACATATAGCACTCACCCTTGTCCGGCTGCCACGATGAAGGCCATCCTCATCTTCATCCTGCTAATGCCCCATCCGCTTCTGCAAAACAGAAACAAGAATAAAAACATCCAATGTAATGTCCCCTAACCCCTTAATCACCGTAGCGGTTAATAACCACTACAGTTATTAAGGGGTTAACCCACCATCACCCACATACCCTACCCCACTACCCCCCCACCCCATGAGGCCTAACCACCCTCACCCACTACCCACAAGGGAGGCCTACCCACATACCCTTGGGGCCAATACCCCCTCCCCCCACCCCAACACATACAGTACAATAATGTGCCAAATAACTATTGTCCAGATAGGGATAATACATTATTTGGTCATGATTAAACACATTAACTAGCATAGTAAAATAAAGAAAATTCTACTGACCTCATCAATAAGAAGGCCCCGTCGCCAGCATCATCCTTGTGGTCCGTTGCCAAAATAAAACATAGCCAATACATTGCAATGACATTCACATATCAATGAACCCCTTAATCACCTTATCGGATACTAACCGCAAAGGTAATTAAGGGGTTAAGCCATCATGGCCACATACCCACCCTTCACGCATTCCTTTGTATAGTGGATTCATCATGAAAAAAAAAATTACAATAAAATACAAAATTATATATATATATATATATATATATATATATATATATATATATATATATATACACATGATGAACCAATATACAAATAAATGTCTCAGGGTTAAAAAAAAACATGCTATATATAAATACCACTTATCCCTAACATCCTCAATGAAATACAATGCTATCTCCTAAACAAATCAAATGTAATTATCCAATCTAAAGCATCAAATTCCAATCCAAAGCCTCAAATGCCACTTAAAACATTGCATTTACATTGTATATATGCTGCATAAAATGTAAGCAACATGTAGACGCAGCAAATCAATGTTAACAATACAATATTCCAACAAAAATACCATTACATCAAAAAAAGTATACTATGCAATCCAATAAATTCACCATCAATCAATTTGCTTACATTAATTACATCCCAAAACAATTAAAATACCATCCATACCAATTACATAATTAACTATAGCAACCGTTAAAGAGAACAAGGTACTATCATACAAAATAGGACACCAAAAATTCAAATATACAAAAGCAATCCTCACCATGACCTAAAGTACAGCATAGAAGCCCAAAAATTACATCTATCTAATTATAAAATACATTGAACACACATCTATGCATAGCAGCATAGCCAAAATCATTTAACATAGTGCAAAGCAAGCTTTTAAAACACTATAATTTCTTACCATGTATGTATATATCTCTCTAGACATATATACATAAATACATACAGTGGCAAGAAATGATGTACAATAAAAAAAAACAACACATGTAAAAAGCAAAAAAAAAAAAGTAACATAAAATAAATTTCTTTAGTTCACTTACCATTACTTGACCCACTCACCGACTCCCGTTGAACAGCTTACTCACGAACCAATCCACGAACAGGAACCCATAAAATAATAAACATTAAAATAATAAAACAAAACAATCCACGGGTCTTCTACTTGTAATCCATATTCATCTGTATTCTTCTTTTTTTCAGCTGCGGCTCTCTTCCGGGGTCTTCTTCCCGTCTGCTGCCACGCCCTGGTCTTCTTCTTCGGGAGGTCCTTCCTCCTCGGCACCTGGCTTCAAAATGAGATGACATAGGCTTTTAAAGGCCTATGACGTCACATTTTCGTCATGGTTTCCAAGGCCCTGATTGGGCCGTGAAAACCATGTGTTTTGGCCGATACAAAAAAAAATGATGACGTCACTTAAAGGCAATGAAAGCACAGCCAATCAGAATGGCTTTGCTTCAATTGCCTTTAAGATGACATCATGAAAAGAAACATGGCCGGCCTCACATGGTACGGTGGCCAATAAGAGCGTGGGAAGTCTATCCCTACTCTGATTGGCTCTAATACCATGTGACAGGCTTTCACTGACGTCTTATCCGTTCTCCCCCAAACCTCTGTCACATGGTCTACTAGAGCCAATCAGAGTTGGGATGGAGTTCCCACGCTCTGATTGGCTCTGACCGGCACCTCATAAAGGGGTCTGCATCTCGGGAAGCAGGGGGTCCCCGGACCTGAAACCAATGCGGTTCAGTTCTGGAGACCCCCTGCACATGTACCCTATGAATAAAATTGTATATATAATCATTTTTAATATGCCGATGTTTGCGCCGAGAGTGCAACGGATCTCTCTCTGCCGCAAACACAACTCGGCAGGGGACGGCTTCTCGGCAGCTTTTTGCCAGGCAGCCGTCTCGCCACCGGTTACTCGCCATTATATCAAATGGTGGTGGCGCATTCATTCGCCAGGGATTCGGCCCTTATAGCATACAGCGAGTTTAACACGCCAAAAACATGGCTAATTGCAAAACTGGCTAATGCATTTTTTCGCTGCTTAGTGCATAGACCCCTTTATGTTTTATAATTTTTTCTTTGTTTACCATTAAATGTGTATTTTTTAACAGTCACCCAGCATATCTCAGCATTTGTTGTTTGTTAGTTTTTGTTGTTGCATTTTGTGTATTTATATGACCCTACAGTATTATGCTATGTTTTTTTGTTTATTTTCATTTCATGTCTAACTACCCATCGTATGGAGTATGCCATTGGACCTGATACAGTCACCAAATACTGGTTGTATATATCCTTTTCCTACAATATTGTGTGAATGTGTAGAGTGCCATAGATAACATTTCTTCTATTTTCTGATAAGGAACCTGCTACTTACCTAAATTCTGTTCTGTACTGTGGCCTTATGTTAATGTTATTCTCTCTATAAACTACAAATGTCCACAAATGTCCGGGCCACTGCCAGTCCAGTGTTCTTGATCATCTTCGTCGATAGTTTGCAGCGGGACTAGTACACCTGTAGTGAGCTGATGAGGCTGAAAATTGCTTAGGTACATGCAAGCTTGATCGAAACTGCACGCGAAATCCGGCTCAGGCTTGCTGGATAGACAGCAAGGGTTGTCACTGACGGTGGGACTGTTATTGGAAACCGGTGCTGGTGCATTGCTTGGCAGCAACTGTCGTTTCTTAGTTGGTTTTAACACGACCTTTTGCCTTTTGCCGTCTGCATGATCATAGATACAGGAAAAAGCCGGTGATACACACCAATACCCTCCAACAAATTGTGGCTCAATACGATAAAAACAGGCATCGCTACATAACCTTTTCCTTATTGCACGCTTCCGCGTATGAGGAGCTGGCGAAAATTTGTAAAAGTCATAGTTTTCGCTAAAATACTGATAAATTTGAACAACTGTTGCCATCTTATCATCTGTTGCATTAATCGCGGCCCATATCAAATACGCGTAACTTCTGTCGGGTTTTTGGAAAACGGGCTGCACTTGAACACTCATGGCGAGCGGGTCTCTGGAGAATACTGTAACTGAAACTGGTCTTTGTCTTTCTTTAATATGAAAAGCCTAAATTGATACATTATTGCAACCTCTTCTTTCAGTCTCAAGGCCAATTTACAATAGCACAATGTGGTATCTTTTTTAAACGAAACACCTGCAAGTCGACACATTACTGAAGCGCATGCGCATTACAATTCATGCATATCTGCCATCTGGTGGACACGCGAAGAATTGCAACCTATTAAATCCGAACCATTCTCAATAAACGCATCAACCGCGCGTCAACCGCGCATGACCTGCCCATGACCCGTGGCTGAGAACGCGAAATGAATGCGGCATGCTCCAGGTGAAGTGCGTAACATTCCAGGAAAAAGCCAGGGAAAAACCGTCGATGTGTTAGAATAAGATGAGCCGCAGCAGTATTTAGCATGTGACTTTCATACATACTGTGGCCCTTACAGTGTTTTTTTTTATTGAAGCGATCTTCCCCATGGGCAAAATAATTGAATCTCCATTCATTTGAATTATTTATTTATAAAATATTTTACCAGGAAGTAATACATTGAGAGTTTCCTCTCGTTTTCAAGCATGTCCTGGGCATAGAGTTAAGACAAATAATACATGGTTACAAATACAGTTAAATAAATGAACAGGGTATACATTATATACAAGACATTGCGTGCACAGTTAAAGAAAATATATATTATGGGCGTATGAAACAGTTACAGACCAGATTAAAATGTGAGACAGCCTTAGATTTGAAAGAGCTTAAACTGGTGGTGGATGTGAGAGTCTCTGGTAGGTTGTTCCAGTTTTGGGGTGTTGTTCCAGTGATGTGTGTTGTAGTTGCATTGGATTGTACTACATTGCACTTTGGTGGATCTCCACAGGCAAAAGAAAAAAAGTTTCACAGAATATTGAGCAAGTGCTATAGAGAGTGAAGAGTTTAGCTGCTTGTGATAGCAGAACATTTTAAAGCCAATTTGTAGCAAAGATCTCTTTCATATCTGAACACTGGTTACCTGACTCCTCCTAATCCTCCCTATCCTTGTTTACTTGTTCTTACTTATACAGATAAAACAAAGTACATTTTCCTTGAAAGCACGTAATGTATTGTAGATAATGAACTACTCTTAGTTAAGTAAAAGTTCTAAGGACACATATATGTATACTAAAAGTGTTATGCTTCCGATGTTGAATAATATCTTGTTTAAACCAGGTCTGGATGAACCAGGCTTTGATTGGTGGAGAAAATGAGATATATGGAGAGTCAAAGACGCACTCAACAGAAACCAAATCAAATCCTTCCCTAAGTTAATAATAATAGCATGTTCTTGTATAGCGCTGATAGTTTTGCGTAGCACTTTACAGAGACATTTTATTGGCACAGGTCCCTGCCCCGTGGAGCTTACAATCTATGTTTTTGGTTCCTGAGGGAGATAAAGTGACTTGCCCAAGGTCACAAGGAGCCGACACCGGGAATTGAACCAGGCTCCCCAGCTTCAAACTCAGTGTCTTTACTCACTGAGCAACTACTTCTCCCTGACCAGTAGCTACTTACTTGAAGTAACAATATAATATACCAAATATACCAATATACCAAATATCAAATATACCAAATATACCAAATGTTGAACTATATCACTACATTATATCCAAATAAGACACTTCATACAGTCCTACTTTCCAAATGGGAGAACAAATAATAAAATATACTTTGAAAATGTATTCACATCTATGACCTATAAAAGTGCCTAGCATAGAGTCTTGGCAGGACAATTGGGAAAATTGGGAAAATATCTCAAAAACCTCTGTTAATACAATCATAAAAGAAAACAGCTGTAAAATTGTATATTGTTGGTATTTAAATACACAAAGGTTACATTAAATATATAAACGAGCAGTCTCCGTTGTGTTTCTGTGGCTGTGAACAAATTGGATCTTCAATACACATTTGATGGAGCTGTACAAAAATTAATCATCTTTAATAGCAACTATATTCACTCATTAATGAAATACTCAATCTCCCATTGACACCATAACATTAGTCAGCTCAATAAATAGACCAATAGTAAATATATCCAGAAATGAACATAAATTGATCACACACATATTCACAGAAACAAGATGTTGCACAGCAGCCTTGTGAACGCACCATGTATCTCAACAGTTAACAATACAATCTGGCAAATAATACACTATGACAAAATGACAAGCTTCCTTAATGATTCCCTGAAAAAGTTCTCCAAGATATGGGATCCTTGTTTACAAAGGAAAGAAATACATGTTATGAAAAAATCATATTACCAATCTATCTTATATTTGACTAAAACCTGGGAGAAATAATTAAACATACAGCCAGAAAAATACCGGGGCGAATATTGCATGGCAATAGCAGGAGAAAACCCATTGAATATCATCATCACATGACCTTAATGCAGTATTTTCTCGAAGGGTAACAGAGTTGGTGTTGCATTGAGGTTTCTGTGGATTGATATGTTTTAATGTTTGTGTTATTATTTATTTATGTATCCCCTTATGTTCCCTTTATACTTGTTTTTTTCTGTAGCCCCAAAAATGGACTAAAAAAATCAAATAAACAACCAGGTTTTTTTTTTTAAACTCTTAATTAATGAAATCTGTCTTGACAACAGGAATATCCTATGCTTCTGAGTCACATCACTATATTGATTGGTCATGTTTTAGTTCTTTAAAACAGAACACTGCTACCGTGCCCTGTAGGTGGATGTACTGATGTACAGATTTGTGTTCTTGTTTAGGAAATGTGCACACAATGTACTATACTAAATGTTACACTGTACCAAAAACAACACATTACACTGGGTCACAAACACCAAATCTTTAGAACTCCACAGGAGGGAGCAAGTGTGATATGTGTTAAGGGCTTATATACTGTAATTACGTTTTTGTTTTCTTCTGAAATATGACCCTCTTTAATAATGTATTTCACAGCATTTGTTACGGCCTATTATAAATATATATACGATATAACCTAGAAAAATAATACCATTTTAAAAGATAAATATTTTTTCCCCCAATTACGGTATAAACATATTCTTAATGTCTTCATCTTCACCTTAAAGTGTAAATGTCATGAACTACAGATGTAGCAGACGTTATTGCACCTGTTATTGTGCAATATTGCATTGCTGCAATTGCAAGTTTTATCAGGCGATTTGCAAAACAATTCAATGGATCCGCAAGTTGCCAAATCACATGATTTGTTAACCATAAAACACCAATTAGTGACTTCACGTGCGATAATGGGTGCAATAAAGTCGGTTACATCTGCACAGTATGTACACTTTCAATCTCTTGCCCCTTCCTTAAATCTCAATAACCCCCCAATAATTACAGACACCTTAACTTCGTTCAAATGGCACAGATTGTATTAACCATAACAATAATAAATATACAACATCCGTGGACCTGGTTAGTAAGTAGCCCCAAACCGGTACACCCTATCCCACTGCCGCTGCTGACCCAGTGAACACTCTCTGTAAAAACCGCCCGGCGGGGTCCATTTTAGGAGGACACCCTAAGACCTGCCATACCTAGCGTGGACCTAAGACCGCCTACCTCGACCCAATAAAAATGTAGACTACTGTATCCACCTGGGGAAAACTGACCAGTCCTCACCCGTCTAGCTGTGACAAAGCAATACACGCCAATATCACTGCCTTATCATATAATTTCTATCACTATTTATTTATTTTCTGTAATATATATATATATATATATATATATATTTTTTATAAAATACACATAAATGATACATAACACACAATCATTTTCATCCTTCACAACCAAAAAGTGGATGGTGGGCGGGGACCTTTCTGGAAAGAAGAAAAGTGTAAGCACGAGGCAGGCATCTCTTTAAATAACTTCTTTATCCCTCCTCCTCCTCCTCTATCCACCATCTCTTATCCCCATTCCCCCAGGAGCATGCAGGGTCACAATCTATAGCCACCCTTTCCCTGTTAGGGTCTACTTTATAACATGAAGTGTAACATTTCAAATCTCATTACTGTTTTAAAGATATTAATTTGTCATAATAGTGTAATGGTGCAATTGTGTATGTAGCACCGGACCCTTTGGGCTCCAGTGACCCCCTCCTCCCTGCACTCACCTCCGCGGTGGTCGGGAGAGTTGCGGCTGATTGCAGGTGTGAGCGCGCATGCACGCGCTTCCAAGGAGGTCTCTGGGCCGTGCGGAGTGTATGGCAGTGCCGGTGCGGTGTCGGGGCGGCGAGTGAGTCGTCGAGGGCTCCCGGAGGATCTCTGTGCAGGGCGCCGCCATTTTAATTGGGTTGCGCATGCGCAGTGAGTCAGAAGTTGCGGAGGCCCTCAGTGAGGTTGCGCATGCGCAGTAACAAGCGCGTGAAGTACGGTCAATCATGGAAGGCTCTTGGAAGGGACTACAAGTCCCATGAGCCTTAGGAGCGCACCACCTGACGCCAGGGAGCCAATAGGGCTGGAGAGATCACTGCAAACAGGATAGGAATATGAGTCACTGGGAGCATGTGAGTCAGTGTGTGACAGGCAGGGATAGGGGACAGAGGGTTCGTGCAGAAAGGCAAGTAGCCTCTGCACTAGGCCAGCATAACCCTAGGCCCCAGTCACAGGCCCTAAGTCATTCTATAAGTTTGTGGTTGCTCTTGGGACAGCCCTAGAATAGGGAACAGATCCCCTTAGCGACGCAGGATAGTTAGGGACACAGCGAACCCTGCAATCCCTGAGGGGAGGTCTGGGACCAGGCCTCACCAAAGAAAAAGTGTGAGACATTACCCGAGTGGGATCACCCCTGACGACGTCGTGGAGCGTGGATCGGCAGATCCTTTGTGAAGTTTCTGTGGACTGGGTGCTGGAGCGCCCGGCTGGTACAGTCTGTAAAGTGCACCAACATACCGGTACAACACAGGCACTGAGCACGCCTATAAGGGTGGGTTCTTTGGGAACACTGTGGGTTAAGTGACCAAGGGACTAAGCATTACTGTGGACATGGTGTGGGACACGGTGTTGGGAATTACTGCCGGGGAGAAAGGCCCTGCGAGGCGTGGGGTAGTTGTGGACACAATTACTACTGTATAGAGTGAGAGTTATACTATTCATATTACATATATCCTTATAGTAAAGGTTCCGCTATTTTTATCACTGTGTGTGTTTAATTATTGTGTCCTGTGAGAGGCTGCTTCCGCTCTGCTGGGATCCCTCACAGGTGGAGGTGCAGCACCATCGTAAGTACATACCCCAGGCTCTCCATGGCAGAGGCTCAGGCTCCTGGAGCCAAGAGGTGTAAGAGCAGCACTGGTAGCTTCCTGTGTTCTGGGGGAAACAGGGCTACATGTAGAAATTAGAAATAAAATGTGCAGCAATCATTCTACTCTAAAGCCCAGGTCCAGAAAAGATTGCTAAACTTTAGCACTCCTCAGCTCCCATTGATATGAATGGGAGTACTGTAAAAGTGTGCTAAAGATTAGCAGCCTTTTGTTAATCTGGGCCTACTGTAATTAGTCTAGTATTAATGTGATTGTGTTTGAAGCAGATTAAGATAGTTCAAATTCCACTATTTGATCCATTTTAGTACTTGTAAATCACTTTATCTTCTTGTGACCCATACACAGAACATGAGACTGCAAGCATTACTGACAGGGACTTGTGAACATGTGCATGCATTGCTGTGTAAGGAGGTTAACACAACTGTTTGCCAGTGACGTTGCATCATGACTATTGAAGTGAGTGGTTGAGCCTTCTCTCCAAAAGGCCAACAGGTAAAGCTAGCAAGAGAGTAGTCCATTGGCTAAAATAAACACTAGAACATTCATTCTGAGGGTTAAAAAGAAAGGCCATTCCACAATTCCAGAAAAATATATGGTGAACAGTCTGGGTTTGAATATTGATTGGCAATTAGCCCATTTTCTGTAAGATAAATATTATTCTTTCATTATTCTTTCATTTTTTCATTTTCTCTATAGTTATTAAAAATGTGGTTTATCAATTTATTATTATTTGGTCATATTAAACACTTGATTCCCCTTCTT
Source organism: Ascaphus truei (assembly GCF_040206685.1). NCBI lineage: Eukaryota > Metazoa > Chordata > Amphibia > Anura > Ascaphidae > Ascaphus > Ascaphus truei. Next base: position 187,169,308 of record NC_134484.1, read on the forward strand.
TTTGCTTATATTATATTCCTTTGTGTTCACTTTACATATATATACATATTGGTATTATCCTTTATTTTATGTGTATTATCATTATTATTCCCCTGTTATTTCACTCCAAATCAGTATTGTTTTCATTCCTTATTTCAATTATTGGTTGTTTTGTTTTTAATTACTCTAATCCTTTTGTATTATACATTTTAATATATTTTGTGGTTATATGCATTTTTAAACATATTTTTTTCTGATCGCTTTTTGATTAGTTGAAGAGATTCAGTGGTCTGCTCATTGTTTTTGTCCTTTGACATGTATTTTTGTCCCATTATGGTTGCCGTATTATTGCCCTTACTTGTATTGCTTCAATTCCCTGCAGGGACTATTTTGCCCTCAGATGTTGCCATGTCGTTCTGCGCATGTGCGGTGACACGCATTGCGTCATGACGTCATTGTTTGTCCGTTTTGGGTATGTATTTGCCTGCTTATTATACTATTAGAATCACAGTGTTATCCTATGCATTGCCCTTACTAATAATACACCACACTGCCAACATGGACAGTTTTGCCCTAAGACGGCGCCGGATTGTTCTGCGCATGCACGATGACGCGCATTGCGTCATGACGTCATCGTGCTTCCGTTTTTGGCGCGAATCTGCTTGCAGGTAAGAGGGTATTTAATGGATGTTATTACACTATGTTTTATCCTTGACAAAGAATGCTGTGACGTTCGAAACGCGTTGGATGGGTCTTTTGTCACATTAAAGTGCCCTTTTATTCTATTTTTGATTCTGGGTCCTTCCTGCTCCGTTTTTGCTTGTGCGCTTTATTTCTCCATTTATTCCTGTTTACTACAATATTGGAAGCTGCACAGCCTGCCTACCACTCCTAGGATTTGTGAGTACGGCTTATTATTCAGGGGAACCTGCCAATGAGACTGATTGTGGGTGGGTTTGTACCATCTACCACCTCTCTTCAGGAGGATAGTACCCATACTAGTGGTTATTATGTACTAATACCATTACTCATTTTTTATACCTTGGATTAGTGGTTTTGGCTTACAATATTCTTTTATTCCTGGCATTGGAGCGCTTTAGCCTATTTTCTCTATCTTGTTTTGCAATACATTGAAATAAATACACCCCTCCCCCCCAACACATACAGTACAGTAATGGGGAAAATAACTATTATCCATATATGCAGTGTTCGACAAACCTATACATTTGCTTGCCCCGGGCGAGTGGATTTAACATCGTGGCGAGCTCCTATTGGCCCAAGCAGCATACGTTTGGTGGCGAGTAGATTTTTTTGTGTGGCGAGTAGATTTTTTGGTGATTTGTCAACCACTGCATATATGGATAATAGTGCATTTGCCTGTTATAAAATAAAACATTAGCTAAGCAGCATATAGTAAATAAACCTTTCTACCTACTCCTGCCATCATGAAGGGCATCTGCATCAGCATACTACAGGTCCATGTCCTCCGATGCCAGCAAGAATACATGAAAAAATACAATCTAATGGCCCTAACCCCTTAATCACCTTAGCGGTTAATATCCGCTATATTAATTAAGGAGTTAACCCACCTAAGGTTAGTAACCTCTAAAGTAATTAAGGGTTTAACCTACCCTCTACCACTACCCACCCAGGAGGCTCAACCACCCTCTCCAGGCAACTACCCCCACCCTTCACCCATTCATTGCTACAGTGGGTACATCATGCTCATATAATATGGGCATCATTTAACACTACAGCAAGAAATGGGGAAGGAATAGAAAATAGGCCCAAATCAAAAACATCACATAGCAAAATTAAACACATTACATTGCAAAATAAAACACAGCACATAGCCTATTAAATAGATAACAAATGCCAAAAAAACCTGTAATAGAAAAATAACATACATTATATGTTTTTCCTTACCTTTTAGATGTCTTCACCCTCCGATTCCTGGGGACACCGCAAGCTCTTGAACCAATCCACGAACCCAAACATCAATAGGCCACAGGTAAAAAAAATCCAAAGTCCTTTTCTTCTTTCTTTTTCTTCATCTGTAATTTGTAATTCAATTTTGGGGTCTTTCGGGGTCTTGGGGGGTAATGTCAGCAGAGGGGGCCAATCTCGCGAAAGCCCCAGGCTGGCACCAGTCTGGTGGCGAGGATGATGTCAAGTCTGGCCGCGCCGAAAGTGCATCACCCCGTGGCACACCGAACAAAGCCCCGCATGGCTCCTCATCCAGATTGGCTGCAGCAGGATCCTGGTGAAAGTAAGACGTTACAACAAAAAGAAAAAAAAGAAAAGAAGCGCAGACAGTGGGGGTTGTGATTAAACTAAGGTACTTTATTATAAGAACTTGTCCCAAGAAAACATACTCTGGGACAACAATGGTATCAATAGTGAATGGTATTAAAACAAATTATATATATATATATAATGCTGGTTGAAAAGATATGCGGTAACACTTGGTCAGTTTACAGGAGATTGAAAACGGGAATTGCCCGATATAAAGGTCTTAGTCCTGTAGGTAGTGCCCGATGTTGAAAGTAAGACGTTGGAGCCTCACCCATCCGAAGGTAGGGGACATCCTCTGGCTCCACCGGATCCTCCGCAGGCGGCTCCTTCACTGCTCCGGTGTCTTCCTCGGGCGTGGGACTCCTCTGTGTCTCCAGATGCACCACCTTCTGGATGAACGCCTCTGGATCAGGACTTCACCTCTGGCTGCAGGTAGTCTATTAGATCTTTTCACCTCAACCCCCTAATGGGCTGAGAGCATGTCTGACTCCCAGCCGGGAGGAACTTGAACTGCCTATAATTTAGGCTGTCTCCACTCCAATACAACCCAGTTCACCTCCATCCCTGTCACTCAAAGAGGCGACATGAGGGGGGAGGGTAAACCCCACAGGATAGCCTGACACTGCCTATGGCTACTGGGACGAGAGAGAGAGACTGAGAGAGAGAGAGACTGAGAGAGAGAGAGAGACTGAGAGTAAGAGAGAGAGACTGATTGACTGACTGATTGACGGAAAACAAGACTGGACTGCCTGTGTATTGAAGACGCAAAATTTAATGGCACATACAGGAACCAATGAAGAGAGCCACTTTGTCAAAGGCTCCATAAGGTCACTGAAATGTTGGGCCAATAAAAATATTTTTCTGTCAAGTTTTGGTGGGCTATCCCTTTGTTATATTTGTATAGTATCTTTATAGTACTCTGATAGCAGCACCCTCTGCAGCAGTCTTATAGCAGTTGTGTGCCCCAATCCCGTCGCACTGCATATTTATATGGTTAAAATGGAATGGTGCATGCATGGCACAGGCATCGTGGGACAGCGGCAAACTACTTTCTCTGCCACAGTCAAAGAGAATATTAAATTGGCTACATACTGTGTGTTTATTTGAGGAGGGAAGTTCCAAATGCGCACAAGCTCATCAAAATAGGAAATATATAGAGAAAAAGGAAAAAAAGGAAAAAAAGGAAAAAACACAATAGTATACTATTGTGTTTTTTCTGTTTTTTTCCTCTTTTTCCCTTTTTTCCTTTTTCTCTATATATTTCCTATTTTGATGAGCTTGTGCGCATTTGGAACTTCCCTCCTCAGTAAATACAAGTGGCTCTGAACGAACCCATTTGCGGTCTGGTGCGGCACTCATCAAGGAAATCTACATAGTTGGACTATTATGTATCCTTCCAGTTCACAGTTTTTTGCGCCTGTTCTTTTGCCTTTTATTACATACGGTGTGTACTGAGTAAATCATGATATCTTGCTCTACCTTAAAACCAATCTTAGTTTTAAAGAATGTGGAATCTATTCAACCTCACTGACATGTAAAGCAGTAGTTTGCTAACATTAAGGTCCTCATGTGAAAGACAGCGTGAGGAATGTTAGAGAAGCAGGTTGAATTACAGTTTAACAGCACATGTTCCTACTGTACATGAATCCCTTTAGCACTTTGTAATAACTGGTTGTACCAACACACAGACAATAGAGTATAACGTGGCACTCTTTTACCTCATGTAAAGGTACAAATAGGTGAACACTGTTGTCTCTAGCTCTCCCTCGAAAAAAAAACCCATTTTTAAGGGTCTGGAGGGAGTAAGACATACTTAACATCATTGAAAGGTACAGCAACATTGCATTACAATAATAGGACATTAAGCCTGTGCTAATGAGATACACACAATAGGATTATTGTGGGAAATAAAACATTCACATCTCTGTGTTTCCCTCTGTATAGTCTCTTCCCATTAGAAGTTATACTCTCATCTTTTCCCTACATGCTTCTAACTTATAATCACCCCAATTACTGTACAGCACCTTCTTACTGTAACTGCAAATATCACATTGCATCAGTTAATTCTACCCCTTGCTAGCCTGCATCTTTCCATCGCATATGCAGCTATGGGTGTGTATACTTTTCTCCTCCTTCTCATCATCATTTTGCTTCTGTCCCAGTATTGGGAGCTTCTATTTTCTTATCTCATGCCCGCATACCTCTTGTCCTACAGTTCTGCTGGCTCTTATATTCCACGTATTCCCCCTTTCTTAATGTCTTCATCTTACCACACTACAGTTTTATCCATTCCTTTAACGCTCACACTCTTTGCCTCTCTTTCCTCTTTACCAGTAGGCTGCTGCCATGCTATCTATTTGGGATGATTTGAAAAACCCTTTGATAACACATTTGGGAGCCATTAAACCTTTCTCAAATCAAACTAAACAAGGTGGTTTGGAATGTTCCATTGAATGTTTTGAAAATAAAGGAATACAGAAATAACTAACACGCGAGAACATGAAAAGAAATGATGGATAGGGAGGTTGCAAAATAGTCTGTTGCATACTTCCCAGTTCAAAGGACCCTTTCTGCTAAAGGGAAAATTAATTTGTCTTTATAATTGTATTGTTCGTTACCACACGGATCGTAAAGTATTTCTATTGCTATAGAAGCTGTGAGAGTATTTCCATGATCCCCAATTACACAAAGCAATCTCTCATCTATGCCACCTCTGCACTCTTCAGTACATCATACAATCAACACTGTCATCGTGAAGGTCATTCCTACTCTTTGATTGTTTGGAAACAAAAACCTTTAGGCAGATATGGGGAAATTCATCAAAACCGGAAGTTCCACTGAGCTTGAGAAACTAGTACCACAATTGTTATTATACATTGTACACAATCTGTTATACAAAATTCATATTTTGTCGTCAACAATACTGTACACAGCACTTTCCTTTTTATGTTTCCCACCTCTACATATGGGGGCCTATGCTATAAGCGTTGGTAAGCCACTTATGGAGCACTTATCGACCAAAATGCCTACTGCTATTCAGTAAGCCTCGATAAGTGGGCGATAAAGGCCGGAATCGCCCAAAATTTCATCCGTCACAAAAAAAAAATCGCTGGGTGAGCAGCGATAAGCCACTTATCGGCAGGTTCCGAAACTCGTACAATTCTAGTAGCTGCGGTTAGGTTATCGAGGCCTATCGTGGCTCTAGAATGGCGAGTTTCTCCCCAAATCCTCGCACCAGGAAAAGTATTGTGAGAAGCTGCTGAGAAGCAGCGAGACAGGACTAAGGAGAAAAAAAATCATTTTCTTCTACATCGGATTGATGCTGGTAGTCTCCGGAGCTGATATCCATTAATATAAGCACCGGAGACCCCCAGCATGAATCCCATGCAATAAATATGCATTTACAGGCAACTTCATTAACTTAGCGGCTAACCGCTGAGGCAATGAAGGGGTTACCCTCTCCTGCTACCCATCAAGGGTCAAATATCCCCTTCACCACCCCCGCTACCCGGAATAAACACTAATTCCCACCTCCTCTACCCCCACATGATTCATACCAGAGGCAGCGGGTGTCCTAAGGTGTCTGGGGGCCGATGGGTGGTCTCCGTGGGTGTCTGGGGGCTCTTGTGTGGTCGCCATGGGTGGTCCCATTAGGTGTCCGAGGTTCCTCAGGTGTCCCTGAGGGTGTCCGGGGTCCTCATTGACTGATAATACAGTATATTAATCTGTGCCTCTTTAGTACAGATAAATACAGTGACAGCCAATGCATTTTTTGGCAAATGCTTGTTTTGAATTGATTGATTTGAATTGATTTTAATTTTTTCTATTTGTTTTTATTGTTTGAATTAAATTGTTTGGAATTTGGATGACTTACATTTTAGGATTGGTTAGCATTTTAAATGAATGAATTGTTTTGTTGACTGCTGGTTTAAATTCATTAATTGTTTTTTTGGCTAGTGTTGAAAATTAATTATTTTTTTTGTTGGTTAGTAGTGCTTTTATTTATTAAATTGGTTGGCTAGTGTTTTTATTTATTTAATTGGTTGGCTAGTGTTTTTATTTATTTAATTGGTTGGCTAGCAGTTTTATTTCTTGAATGGGGTGTTTAGGTGCTTGTGTACAGATGCAGCGGCCGTTATTCGAATACCACGCAGTGTTTACCTCGGAATACCCATGTCATGGCGCGTGATTTCTTCCAACCGTACCGCCTTTAGATGCGAGTGCAGGCGAGTGCAGAAAATTGCATTTTAGTGTTCTGGTTTTTAAACATCTGAAATTGACACAGTAGCACACTACTGTACATATTACAGTTCATTCATTTCATTGCATTTAATTGCACACAATCTATGAAATTCAAACAAAGCAACCACAATAAACACGTGTGCCTGGGGTGATTGGCCACTTTAATGCCACGTGGAGTGCAGCAGCGCACACGAAAACGGCTCCATGATTTGTTCGAATAACGGCCGCAGCATCTGTATATCTTTTATTATTGTGTATTTTTGGCCTTCATGCTTTTTTATTAGGGTGACCATTGACTGCTATAGAGGTAAGATAAATATTGAGTGTATGTACTTATATTTTTACAGTTTTTTTGATTGCATGACTGCTAATGTGGTAATCTGTGCCTGTTTCGGGTACAGATGAATACAGTGGTAGCCAATGCATTTTTGGCCAAATGCATTTCTTCTATTGACTGTTAAATTCTCTATTTCTGTTTATTGTTTAGATTAAATAGTTTTGAATTGTGATGGCTTGTTTATTGTTTTTTTGACAGATTTGTTAGCATTTTTTATTTAATTATGTATTTTGTTGGCTACTGGTTTTAATTTATGTGTTGCCTAGTGTTTGTATTAATTAATTGTTGTGTTGGTTACTGCTTTTATGTATTAAATGTATTGTTTGGCTAGTGGTATGATTTATGTAATTGATTGCCTTGTGGTTTTAATTATTTTATTGAATGCCTAGTGGTTTAATTTCTTTAATTGTTTGGCTAGTGTTTTTATTTAGGTAATTGATTGGTTGGCTAGTGCTTTTAATTTTTGTTTCTGGGGGTTTAGGTGCTTGTTGTATATGTTTTATTATTGTGTATTTTGGACATTCATGCTTTTGAATTATGGTGACCATTGACTGCTATAGTAGCTTATCATGACCATATTATATGGGTATGATGTACCACTATGCCAATCAATGGGTAGAGAGTGGGTATAGTGGTCCCGGGATGGGTGGTTAGGCCTCTAGGGTGGGTTAGGCCTCTGGGTGGGTTAGGTCCCGGGATGGGTGGTTAGGCCTCTCGCTAAGGAGATTTAGGGGTTAGGGGACATTAAATAGTTTTTTTTTTAATGTACTGTATTGTTTGTGGCAACGGAGCACATGGACGATGATGAGGATGAGGACGGCCTTCATCGTGGCAGACTGGCAGGGGCGAGTGCAAGATTTATTTACTTTATTTATGCTGCTTAATGTTGTATTTTAAATGGGCAAATGCACTATTATCCATATGTGGATAATAGTAATTTTGGCCATTATTGTTCTGTATGTGTTAGGGGTCGGGGGAGGGAGGGGGGTGTATTTATTTAAAAGTATGTTTTTTTGGGGGGGGGCACAGGATTTGTACCGCAGGCAAGCGGGGACTCCTAGACACGTGCGGGGACCACAGACACCCGCGGGGAACACCCGAGGGCCACCGCCGACCTATAGTATAATTCCTGTGCATAAAAAAAAAAAATCTTTTATGTATGTCAGCGGGTATAGGGGTTGTTGGGGGCACAGGGGGTGTGTTATGTATTGCAATGTTTATTGGGGACAATTGTCCCCAATAAACATGCTATTGTGCCTTAATCCCTTCATTGTCTTAGCGGCTATCCGCTAAGGCAATGAAGCTGCTTTAATGTATATTTTTTTAATAGTGTGTGGGAGAAGGGGGTCTACTGAGCTGAACCACTTTGATTTCTGGCTCAGGGACCCCCTGCTTCCCAAGTTACTGGCTCCGGTATGGGGCATAGAATGCCAGTGTCATCGCCATTTTTTTATTTTTTCAACAAAAAAGTTTTTATTGGGACATGGTACAGTTCGCATACTGTCTAACAACCCATTATCATACATGAGTGATCACGTTCCCATTTTTTTTTTTAGTGCCAAACGGTACAAATACTAACGTATTGTGGGGAAAAAGAAAAACGAAAAAGACAACGGACATACGGGACGAACCAGACGAACCCAGGGGATGAGGGGGGGGGAGGAGGGGGTAGGGGAAGGCCAAGCGAGGAGCATCTCCTGCCTGCGATCTGCGACCACCGTTGTTGTGTTTGTTCTGTAAGGATCTTCTCCCTGCCATCTCACTGTTTGCCTGCGTCTGCCCTACCAGTGCTCTGTTCTGTCGCTGTCCGTGCCGCCCCCCCAGAGGAGAACGCATTTCTTTCTATTACAGCAGAATATTGGTGGCGTTCACCCCTGGGATGTCTGATTGGTCTAGCCAGGGGGCCCATACTTTTAGAAAATTTGTGCCGGTGTCATTGACCAAACTCGTCAATTGCTCCATCCGGCAAACGTACCAGATTCTGTTACGAATTTTCATCATCGTGGGTGAGTCTGGTTGCTTCCACAATGCCGCGAGTTCGCACCTCATGGCTGTTGCAAAATGTGCAATCAGTTTTTGGGCTGGTCTGCTTAGCCCCCGCCTGCGCCTGCCCAGCAGGAACAGCCAGGGGTCCAAGGGGACCGAGCGTCTGAGAATTCTCTCCAGTCAATCTTGGATTTCCTCCCATAAAGGTGCCACTTTGGTGCAGCCCCACAGCATGTGAGCAAGTCTGCATGTACCCCACACTGTTTGGGGCACAGTGGGGGGTAATCTTGTACAAACTTTGCTAATCGAATTGGGGTAAGGTACCACCTCATTAGGACCTTATATGCGTTCTCCTTCAGGGTTGTGCAAATCGAGCTTTTGGCTGCTGCCAGCACTATTGAGTCCCAGTCTTCGTCTTCTAATGTCTCCCCTAAGTCAGCTTCCCATGCGCGTCTGTAACTCAGTTTAGTGTTGTCTTTGGTTCCAGGACAGACCACCTCTCTATAGATCCTAGAAGTAAGTCCCGTAGTGTCCGTACCTCTCAAACACAGCTGCTCAAAATTGGTACGCCGAGGGCGTTTAGGGATTTTGTTGTAAAATGCTCTAATCTGGAGGTATCTAAAGAATTCAGAGTTTGGTATCCCACTCTCAGATTTAATTTGGTCAAAAGTTTTTTAATAATGGACTACCTTCCAGATGTAGTAGCTTTGTGAGGCCCTTTTTTTTCCAGGCCCGCAGGTTCTCACTTGGCATGCCCGGAGCGAAATCAGGGTTCCCTACAAACGGGGTCATGTATGTGTGCTGGGTGGTAAGAGCACATCTGTGTCTGGTGTCCCCCCAAACTGCCAACAAGCTCTTCAGTTCCGCCAGCGGCACCCCTATGGATTTTTGGACCCTTTTTGGAAGCCAAATTAAGTCCTGTAGATCTACAAGGGAGCTACATTCTTTTTCCAATTCAACCCACCTCCAGAGATCCGGCGGCATGTGCCACTGTACAATTTGAGTCAATTGTGCCGCTCGGAAGTAGGCCATCAGGCAAGGTACCCCAAGTCCTCCTCGTAATGTTGGGTGAATTAACATACTAGCTTTGATGCGTGGCTTTTTATTACCCCAGACAAATTTCACCATGCAGGACTGTAAGCGGAGGATGTCAGCTCCCGCCACCTGCACCGGGAGGGTCTGAAAGAGGTACAGTATTCTGGGGAGGAGGTTCATCTTGAGGCTTTGGATCCTGCCGATCCAGGAAATTGCATAGCCCGACCAAAGTCAAAGATCCTCCGTCAAAGTCCTTATCAGTCTGGGGTAATTGGCTTTGTAGAGGGCGCTATAATCTTTGGTAATATTTACCCCTAGGTATTTGATAGAGGAGGCTTGCCATTTAAAGTTAAAATTTAGTTCTATCAGTTTTGCTGTAGGCAGTAGGCAGTTTTAAATTTAGCGCTTCTGACTTAGTTTGGTTAATTTTGAACCCCGAAATCTTATTAAATGCATCTAGTAAGCTGAAGACGTTCGGCAGAGAGGTAAGGGGCTTTGACAGCATTAAAATAATGTCATCCGCATACAGGGCCACTTTGTGTGACTGGTCTTGAATTTGGATACCTGTTATTTCTGGGTTATTATGGATATGTGCCGCCAAGGGCTCAATGCATAGTGCGAATAGTAGTGGGGACAGGGGACAACCCTGTCTAGTGCCACTCCGTATCGTGAATTCCTCTGAGGAGAAGCCCTGGTGCCGGATCTTCGCCCTCGGTTCACGATACAGAGCTAGAATGGCGGCCAACATTCTCCCTCCCACCCCAAACTCTCCAAGCGTCTCTGTGAGGTAGGGCCAATCAATTCGATCAAAGGCTTTTTCGGCGTCTAAACTACTGCTGCGGCCAAGTTTATTCGAGCATTTGCCCGTTCTTGGCCGCAGCAGTAGCCTGGCGCGCGCCCGAGGGTGACGGGCACGCGCCGAAGCAGCGGAAGAGCGCCCTCCGATCGGGGCGCTCTCCCTACCGCTGCCGGGTCCGCCGGGTTCCTCGGAACCCCCTGCCGCCGTCCCCCACATCGCGGGACACCAGGGCTCCCTCGGGGAGCCCTGGACGCGCGTGCAGGGGGCGCAGGCTCCCGAAGATGCGTGACCGCGCGTCTATGACGCGCGGCACGCCGAGGGGTGGCCACTAGCAAGCCGGGAAATCTCCCGGCTTGCGGATCTGGCCGCACTGCAATTAAGTGTGTCGGCAGTGTAAGTGCCATAGACGGGATATTTTGTTTTTGGGCCAGATCGATTAAATCTATGATCCGTCTAGTGTTATCTGCCGCTTGCCTCCCGCAGATGAACCCTACTTGATCTGGGTAGACCAGCTTAGGCATAACCATATTTAGACGATTTGCCAGAAGTTTGGAGAAAATTTTAGTGTCGGAATTGATCAATGAGATCGGGTGATAGCTCTTACAGTCAGCTGGGTCCTTCCCTGGTTTGGGGATCACTGATATAGACGCTTGGAGCATCTGGCTGGGTATAGGGGCACCTTCCAGAAATGAGTTAAATAACCTAGTCAGGTGAGGTACTAACAGTTTTTGGAACTTTTTGTAGTATAAGTTAGAGAACCCATCGGGGCCTGGGGCCTTCGATGGCTTCAGTGTTTTGATTACGTCTGATATTTCCTCACCTGAAAATCTACCTGTAGCGCGTCCCTTTCCAGTCTGCTCAGTTTGGGCAGGTTCGCCTCCTTTAAGAACGTCTTCAACCGTTTACGAGTGGTCTCGCAATGGGAGACCTTCGCCCTGTCGTACAGGGTCTCGTAATAAGTTTTAAATTCTTCCACAATTTGTTTAGGTTTAAAACCAGAGACATAACATAAAACACAGACAAAGCTCAGTGCACATCCAGAAAAACTTATATACGGTACAGTGCCTAAATATACATGTATAAATAACTAATAAATAAAATGGTCTTTTAGTTTAACATTTTGGCCAAATTGTTGTAAGCCCTTGAGCCAAACTTCACGGCAGACCACGTTCAAGGGTCCCTACACTAATATAAATTCTTAATAACCTGTGCATTGCCAGGAAGAATGAGTCTGCGCGGTCGCTAGGGGCATATACGTTTGCTACGGTAAGTGGTTGGCCACGGATGGTCCCAACCACTATTATGAACCGACCGTTAGCGTCTTTCTTTGTGGTTTTAATGTCTATCGATAGGCGATTCTGCAGCATGATTGCGACCCCTCTTTTTTTCTTGTTGGCGGAGGCTGCCACCCAGGTCTGGTATCTACCATTTAAATATTTTGGGGAGTTGCGTCGGGAGAAGTGTGTCTCTTGTAGGAGGACAATGTCAGGGTTCGATTTTTTTGTAATCTGTCATGGCCAAACGCCGTTTTTGGGGACTGTTAAATCCCTTCACATTATGTGAAATGACTGTGAGGTCCCTACCCATTGGTGCTTCTTGGGTGAGTCTCAGCGGTGGTGGTCTGGGTGCCGATCTCAGGTTGTCGACGTGACTGGAGACGTTGAAAGCTCGTTGTGTGGCTGCGTGTTCCTTTGGCCTGGGAACGGGGGAAACGATAGGGAACATACACAGGGAATACAGAGAAAACATTGAGACAACAACAAATAAAACATTTGGTGAACCCATGGGATTGATCCTCCCTGGGCACCAGGGCTGCCCCTTCTGGGGGTCCGGTCCGGGTCCTTCCACCTCTCCACATGGGAGTGGGCTCCTGACCCAAATTCACCGGCCCAGTGAGGTCTTGCGCGGGTCTCCCTGGGGGTGGGCCCCAGGATCCCGTTCGGAGTCCCATGTCGACGGTGGGCGTAGCGCTGCCCGTCCCCGCCATTGAACAGATAAAACATATTAAACATTAACAAATACATCCTCTCCCTTAACTTGTGCCATGAGGTGATGATATGGTATGGGGAGGTGGGGTATGGGGGGGGGGGAGGGCGGTACTATGATGTGATATGGGGGGGTGGGGTATAGGGGGGGGGATGAGGGGGGGATTCCGCCCATTATAACAGACTTTTATTGTGCTGCCCCTCGTCCATAACCCCTTCTGCTAGGGTGCAAATTGTCCGCTCCGACTCCGGTAGTGGTGGGTTGCCTGCATCTGTCCCTGTGTTTAGCGCTTCCGGTGCCGGGTGTGATGTACCCCAACCAAGATGACCGCCTCTCAACTTCCGATGACGTCCATCCGGTCGTCGCCATTCAGTCACCGGATGTCGAAGGGAGCGGATGTCTCTTGGTCAGCTCTTCCCGCGTAGATGGCTTCTTCTTCCGGTAGGTGTTGGAGAGCCCGCCACGCGGCTTGGTGTCGCCATTTTCTGGAGCTTGCGTATCACGGCTGGTTTCCGGGTTCCCGTTTTTCGCGTCCACTGGATCTGCAGGTGAGTTAAACAGCGCGGGTGTCTTTAGTTTCTTTAGCGTTGGTGTAGCTCTTCAGGGGCCGCTGGAATTTGATGGGAAGCCTGTTGTTCAGCAAACATCGTCCTCAGGGGTATTGGTGCCATATTGGAGGAAAACTGTGGCTCAACTGTTGACCGACAAAACTGCGATAACTGTCGCTTTAGAGTGTCCATGCCTTTCACTCTTTCTCTTCTGCCGCCCGGTCCTTGTGATTTTTGGAGCTGGGGGCCTGTTGCCACTCTGCTGTTAGGCTCTGGTCCCTCCTGGTGGCCGGCGCTGGGCCTTCTTCTACTCCGAGTTTACGGAGGAATTCCGGGGTGTCCTCTGGCTCCCTCATAGAGATGGCCTTCCCATTCCTCAGGACCAGCAGTCCGAATGGGAAGGTCCACCTGTATCTGATTGCTCTGTCCCGCAACAATTTTGTGACCGGCTGAAGTTTCTTTCGGCGGGCCAGGGTGATGGGGGATAGATCCTGGTACAGCTGGAGGGAGGCCCCCTCGAAGCTGCAGGTCCCTGGGCCCCTTGCAGTTTGGAGTACTGCTTCTCGGGTGCTGAAGTAGTGCATCCGAGCGGTTGGTCATTGACTGCTGGCCGGCTTCGGAGGGCCCCGTGGCAGCGGTCCATCGCTATCTCCGTTGCGGGAACCTCCGGGAGTAAAGTGGACATCCAGCGGGTGATGTACTCTTTTATTTCCGTAATGTCCTCTGAGATGCCTCTGATACGGAGATTGCTCCTGCGGTCTCTGTTCTCAGAGTCCTCTTGTCTTTCTGCCAGCTCTGATATCTGGGCCTGTAGGTGGTTTGCCCGCTTCTCCGCTTTCCTCGCGGTGGTGGTGGTGGCCGCCATTTTTTCCTCCAGCGCTCTTGTGCATTCCCCCAGGCCCTGGACCTCTTTCTTCAGTTCTTGTATTTCGGCGCGGAAGAGCGACTTCATGCTGTTATAGAGCCGGTCGAAGTCGCATCTTCGCACGGGTAGCTGGCCTGCTGTGTCCTCCACCTCCTCCTCATGCTCCGATTCTGATCCCGCGGCAGAGCCCGGCGCCATGTCTGCCTCGGCCCCCCTCATTGCCGTTCGGCTCAAATATCTCCTTAGATCGCCGGTCGGTTTTTTCTTTGCGGACTGCAGGGCCATCCTGAGGTATTCCCCGATTGTTATTTGGCACTTTCAAGGGCAAAAATTTATTTATTAATCGTCGTTAATGTGTGCTTCGTGCGGCGGGGGCGGGAGCTCCTAACTTAAGCAGCTACCCACCTCACCATCGCGTATGCGCCTCTCGTCATCGCCATTTTTAAAGCGTCCACGTCGCATGACATGTGACATGTAAATAATGGAGATACCGGCACCCCATATCTGAGCCTGTAACTCGGGAAGCAGGGGGTCCCCAAGGCTGAAATCAATGCGGTTCAGCTCAGAAGACCCACTGCTCCCGCACAATATTAATAAAAATTATATTAAAGCAGCGGATAGCCGTTACAGTAATTAATTATTTTTTATTGTGATGTGTGTTTTGATACTAGTGTAGATGAGCAGGTGGTCTCCTGAGCAGAACCGCATTGGGTTCAGCCTCGAGGACCCCCTACTTCAGGAGATACAGGCCCCGTTATGGGATGCCGGTATCCTCCCTGCGTCACGTGACATGGGAGCTTTAAAAGCACAGTTTATAACGGCACACCATAGGGGGTCCCCAAGGCTGAAACCAATGCGGTTCAGCTCAGGAGACCCCCTGCACATGTACACTATTATTAAAATGTATATTGATATTTCACGATTGCCTGTAAGAGCCGGACATGGAAACTTTAAGCACGATAGCTGGGGAGGGGGGGGGGGGGTAAAGCAGCTTGCGCGATCGGGCATATTTTTGCCCACCCGGAACAAAATGCGCTTCACTTGTTAGTGAATCCTAGCATTAGTTTGGCTTCACTTTATATTGTGAGTCAAAAATTCCCAATCGGACAAAAAAACGCGCTGCTTAGTGCATAGCCCCCTCAGTCTGCAGTGGGACCTTTATCAAGATTCCGTCAGTAACCAAAATGTCAGTCCTAATTAATTCCTTTCTATAGTGATTCTTCAAGATGTGAGTGCTTGTTACAGTTCCTGTATGCTGCTTTTTTAACCTTTACACCTTGGAGTGCATTGAACTGCCCCAATATTTTCCTATTGTAATGTATGTCATGTATTCTATTTCTGTGTAGGGTGCTGTGTACTGTACATGACAAATAATGAGACCTACATACAAATGTAGGGATCTGAAAAATGCAATTTAAAAGCAACAAACCACCTTACTAAAGGTTAGATTAACCCTTCACAAGTGGTTAAAGAGTATAGGTACTAGGGTGTATGGGGTATTATTACCTTATACTGTATGTACACCCTTACAGTTCCCCATTTTTGAAGATTTTTAAAAAAATTATTTAGAAAGACCTCTCCTTTTCTGCTTTTATAGCATTAATATTGTATAAGCCACTGGCCATAACAATATTTTGCATGACTATGCAAACCTTTTACAGTATGTAGTTTATATAAATCCGACACTCACAGGTCTTAGAAAAAATTTATATAATGATTTTATTTAAAACATCAATGTTTCAGCTAAAACAAGAATCTATAACTATAAACAATATAATACTCTATATACCTATACATTATACTTGTAATTTGCTGAGTCTGACTGGTTTTAAGTCATAGTTTTCAATGGACTTCTGATAATAAAGCAATCATAATTGTTTCAGTGAAAAAACATTTTTTGGCCCACGTCTTACAATTCTCACAAATGTTAGTCCTTGGAGATCGACATCCCTGACACACACACACGCACGCACGCGCACACGCACACACGTACACACACTTGTCTCTGTCATTTTGCTGAGAGACAGTTGTTTTTCCAACATCAATAATCAGTTGTTACTCTAGTCACCATGTTATACAGACATATGTTCATGGGTTTTCTGCCTCAAGGTCTATAATGCTCATCCAATGTTGAGTGATTTCAAAATTTGTTCTTAGTGTCAGTCAGTCAGTCATGTATTAAAAAGTATGTATTTAAAAGAAGTATAGCGATGCTTAAAATACATCTTGATGGGTTTCAGGCATCTGAACAATGTCAAGAATGTTATACGGAAAAGGGCAACCTAATACAGAAAAGTCATGAATAAACATGCTTTCTTAGCAGAAAACATGGTGCCTAGAAATAATGTATTATTCTATTCAAAGCCTGAACTCATCTTGTAGGGGATTAGCTCTTCTAGTTGTCCTGGGTTTCTAACTATTTTGCTTGAGCAATGCTTATTGATCACAGTCATAACCAACTTTCAACTCTTGCTCGACCTTGACAGATACACCCTGCATGCTTTCTTACTTCTTCTCCAGGACTCTTCTCACATTCTGATGATGTTCGGCAATAATTATGGGGTACAATTTTGTTTATTACATTTTTCTATTAAACAATCTTTGCTGCTCAGATTGCACTATAATTGCTTTCAATAATGTTGATATTATAGATGTTCAAGTACAGATGTGTACAGATGTGTACAGTGTTATTTGCCATGCCCTGTTTTGAGGAGTGCTAGGAATGAGACAATACTAATGCAGAATCTTTAACGTCTAACAGTAGAAACATAGAATGTTACGGCAGATAAGAACCACTTAGCCCAATGTGTCACCACATTTTCCTATTTGCTGCCAAACCTCAGATGCTATTTGATACTTGGTGTTCTTTCATATTTAGAATAGCAAGTCCCCTTAGCCTGTTTCTTTCCAGCTTCAGAAAATGGCTTTTGTTCTAGCACGCTTCTTTCTTTGGAATATTCTTCCATCCTGTACTTTGTTTCCCTCTATATATTTGAAAGTTTCTATCATATCCCCCTCTTCCTTTTATCCCCTAATCTGTACATATAAAAGTCTCGTAGTCTTTCCTGATGTCTTATGTTGTAGATCATGCACCATTTTAGTAGCTCTTTTTTTGCACAAACTTCAATGTATTGACATTCTTCCAGAGATATGGTCTCCAGAATTAGACACAGTACTCTAGATCAAGGGAGCTCCCCCTGTCTGGCCTGCTCCGGGTTCACGCACCCCCACGCCCCTCCTATCTGCCACGCATCAGATTACACTCCGGGGTCATGCGACGTCACAGGCGTCATATGACGCCGTGGATCACGTGACCTGACGTCACATGACCCCGTGGCGTCTTTTGCCATGGAGACGCGCCATAGCTTCTGAATCTCTGTAAGTTTTCTTGTTGCAGGGGCCTCACACGGTCCCCCGGCATTTCATTGAAATGCCTGGGGGAAGAGCGTGGGACCTCTGCAACCGCCCGTGCCCCCCCAGACAAATCTCCCGCCCCCCCCTTTGTGCACCCCTGCTCTAGATGAGGTCTCACCAATGATCTATAAAACCGCACCACTCATTCTGCTGTTAATACCTTTCCCCATACAATGTAACATTCTTCTCACTTTCCCCATAGCTTTGTAACATTGCTCGCCTACTTTTAAGTCTGCTGAAATAATGACTCCCAGGTAGAGATGGGCAGTTTTTTTTTTTGGCAGATTTGTATCCATCACAGATTGGCCGGTTCCTTTGATCTGCGGATTTCCTTAAAACCTCTGAACTAGAGCAAACAATCAGTTCTTTTGAGGATGGAATGAACCACATGCTAAAAAAAACTCTGAACACCTACTCTTATCAAGTATCCAATCTGCAAAATAAATGTAATGAATTTGAACACCAGACCACTGTAAAACTTAAAGAAACCATGAGAAAGGTGGAAAGTAAGTAATGTTTGATATGATTTTTTATGGGGACATTGCAAATGTTGATCGTGTCCTAACTGTATTCCTATCTGGTATACCTTGGTAACTGAAGAGAACGTTTGCAGATAGTGTTACAGTAGGACCTTCAAAAAGGACATACCTTGGTGTGGTTGCAGGCCTACAATGCTTTGGCCAAATAATTTAACTAAATGACCCTCACTTATGAGAAGAAAAACAGACAAGAATTTAACTATTTAATTTGTCATATTGGATGTAACATGGGGTCTTTTTGTCTTTTGTTGTATAAATACAAGTGCAGTCTCGTCAAAGCCATTCATTGCAGAGTTTAGCTGTGGGTTGGTTAGGCTGTGTGGTCCTGCTGTGCTATTATAGCTTACATGTTTATAAATTATATACGTAATAATATTTTTTGCATTAACTTGCTGGGATTTACTGTACTTTCAGTGAAGTGGCTCTGGCCCCCAGCTGCACATATTTCTGTGATTGTTGTATGTCAACGTGAATATATAGTAGTAGTTATTATTATTAGTATTGAATATAACTGTGAAAAAAATCTCAGGAATAATTATTAAGCTTTCACAACAGTTTAATTGTAAATCTGACAATTTTTGGAAAAAAGGACGTCAGGATCCGGAGATAACATATATATCCAGTGCTGTACTCCAGCTTGTTTTGCTATCATTCTCTACTTGTATACTACAGCAACAAATCCAAGGCGTAAACTTGACTCAAGGTACATATGCAATTGAAAAAATAAACATAGTGTAATACATCTAAACATATGTCATGAGATGATCCAAAAAGAATGATCCATTTCCCACTCACGTTGGTGTGAGAGAAAATCAGGTGTTTTTCCAACACATGTGGACTCCAATGGTGTCTGTGAGGTTTACTGTGATGAATTTTAAGCTTCTGTAGTATATATGAAGGTAAGAGAAATAAAGAACATAGTGCAAATATAGCTTTATATGGTTAAAAAATGATAGGTAGAGCAGTTAAATCACACTCACAAAAAGTATGTTGACCTGGGTCTGAAAATAAGAATATTACTGCAAAGATTGTATTTCAATACAGATTTCTCCTTCTTTTGTTGGTTTTGCTAGAAACGATTCTACTTTTGCAAATGTCAAACTGAATGTTTTTGTGAGAAATTCTGAAGGGAAATAGAATCAGTCATCCCAGACAATTGTGATAGATGAAAGGCAACTTCCTCACAAGAAGTCATACCAAAGACTCAAACGCGTTGAATTTAAATTAATAGAAAATTGTTTTCCACTTGAAAATGTACTGTACCTAGTGCATATTCAGCATAAATGTCAGATTTGTATATGCAGTGGTATTCACTGTACTTTAATACAGTGCACATAGTATGTGTCATTCCAAGAACCGAAAGTATGGTGAGGCCCCCAGAGATGCCCTTGTCGTCATGTAGGGAAAATCTAGCAGATAATAAACAGATTAAGAGCTAATCCATTAAGTATACTCCCTACAATGTTGTGTCAATATCAAAAATCCATTGAATTGACTTTTTCTTCGCATGTTGCACCACCCTCTGACAGCGAAAGGTTTGGAAGAACTACAGACACTTACATTTGGTATGAGAGTGCCAGGTTCAAGAGACCTCATGCTCTTCTATAGTTGTTTCGGTGGTGGATCTGGTTACAAAAGCTAGTTAGGAAATGTCTCTTCTATAAAGTAGCATACCCCGCTGCTTGACTTTTAAAAGTTTTTCTTATACCGGAACCGGAGTTCCTCTTTGGTCACGCAATTTCCAGGGACACCCCAGCTTCCCCTCTATGGCACCAGACAGAATATATGCTAGCCAGACACAAATTCTATTGGTCGCCGGGATCAGGGCTCAGTTCAGTGGCCAATAGAAAAGTTGTATAGTCATCGGGAGATTGCATTGCAGCATATATATTGGTGATGTTTGTAGTCCAGCAGCCATATTTGTAGTTTAGTGGGTGTCAAAACAAGCACAAAAAACTACAAATATCTGAGGAAATGGGGGGTCTCCAAATGTCGGGGACCATGGATGAGCTCTGGCTCAAGTAAGGTAAAAAATATTTATATATATATATTTCAATTTGTGGGGAACTGCTGTTTAAACTTGATTTAAAAATGTTAAACAAAAAGTGTCATCTAATTAAATCAACAAATGTATGTGTTTATTTACTAGATATATGAACATTGTTGTTTTGGAGAGACTCAAAATGCCCTAGCATCAAAACTGGGGCAAAACAAGATTAAAAAAAAGCTGCACCAGATCAAAGTAAAGTCCAAATTCATAGAATACAATAGGATGTTTTGCTTTGATATCTGTGTGGAGGAAGTTCCATCACCCCTAGGGATACCTGACAGCTAGGGCTCGTCCCCTTTTAATCACAGGAGTACTACACATCGCAGGGACTATTCCAGTGTCTCCCTGAATCCCGACTACTAATGCAAACTCCTTTACAACCCATCTTATTTCTCATCGTGTTGTAATATCTCTTTCCCAGTTATTTTATTTTTTGCATATTGCTTTTTCATAATTTTGGTGCTGCCCCAAAGCCTATACAGATGTTGCGCTATTTACTAAGTGCAGTTGCCTTTGGTTTACTGCTCTCACAGCTCAGTGGAGAGTACATTTCCCAGAAGGGATTAACACAGCGGGGGTCCCAGCTTCTGAATGGGACTCCCACTATGTTAATCCTACCGGGCCGCAACTAGTCTGTAAGAGCTGCGCAGAGAGGTATGTACATCTCTTACAGCAGATCTCACTATTTTTATTTTTAGTATGCAGTATTGAAGCAGGGGGTCTCCAGAGCTGGAACGCATTAATTTCAGGTCCGGGAACCCCCTACTTCTCAAGGTATAGACCTGCATATGGGGGGCGGATGCCGGTATCTCCTGCAATTTTAAATGTCCTGCGTCATGATCCATGTGACCGGGACATTTAAACAGCCTCAAAATACTGGCACCCAATATGGAGGTCTGTATCTCGGGCAGCTGGGGGTCCCCGGACCTGAAATATAAGCGTACAGCTCCACAGACCCCCTGCTTCAATCCTATGTACTAAAAATAAAAAAATTAATAAAAGCAAAACTTAATTACCATAGCGGCTAACCAATAAGGTAATGAAGGGGTTAAAGCCTCCTGTCACCCCCACCCCCAGGTAGCCTAGCCGCTCCCTCTATGCCTAATATAAAAAAAAATACACAGTACAGTAATAAAAAAAATACATTTGAACCATAAAACCATTGATTATCACTGTGGATAACTAGACCCTCTCAATGGAGAGCCTAGATTGCCACTGTGGCAATGCATTAACAATTCAAATACATGAATAACTATGAGGTTTGGCAAAATCATTTCCGGGTTTTCAAGTTCCGGCTCTGGATTTTGCTTACAGTCCAAAAAAAATTCCAATCCCTCTCATTCCGGAGCTATTCGACCGACTCCGTGGGGCCTCTATTTTCACTAAGTTGGATCTCCACAGGGCCCACAAATTGGTCTGAATTAAGGAGGATGATGAATGGAAGACGACATTCAATACCCGAGATGGGCATTATGAATTCTTAGTGAGGAGAGGAGGAGTATGTAATTCCTTAACAAAGTGGGTCCCAAGAGAACCCCAAAAAGTTCCTATATCTAGCACTTGTTGTGGCAAAATAGTAGGTGAGTGATTACTCCATGAGATATAAATATCCCCAACAATATGGTGAGGCTAACCATCAGCTGACATATATAATACATATATGTCCACATAGGACTAAAAGTGAAAAAACAATAAAGTTTTAATAAACATATGAAAAATAACTCATGAACATATAATGTGTGGTGTAATAAAAATCCTCATAGGATTTTCCTCATTGGTTTAGATGTGGAACGTCTCTTTACAAGTATACCACATCCCTTTGGTATGAACGCGGTCTTACATTTTTTAAGAGCTAGGGACGCCAACTCTCTTATACATAATGACTTTGTCTTGCAACTTCTTGACTTTACCCTTACCAGGAACTTCTTCCTGTTTGACCATCAGATTTACCATCAGATACAGGGAACGGCCATGGGGATCACCTGCGCTCCCACCTAAGGCAATCTCTATCTGGTCTGGTGGGAGGAGACGGTGGTCTTCAGTGAGGCCAATGAGGAATATATTGGGTTCATTGTCCTTTGGGTCAGATACATTGACGACATCCTCCTCCTATGGATAGGTACTGAACAACATCTGAAGGAATTCGTCAGTGTTCTGAACCAGAATGAGCACAATTTAAGACTCACTATTGAGATTAATAAAAATACATTAAACTTCCTGGATCTTACTATAATTCTATGTAATCAAAATAAAATTACAGACAGTTTCATTACCTTAGCGGCTAACCGCTAAGGTAATCAAAGGGTTAAATGACAGAAACTGATTTGTTGTTGGTACAACCTTGATGAAGGTAGTAGTTGCCCCTAGATGAGTGTTTAGGCCTTGCAGGAGGGTTGCAGTAGAAGTTAACCCCTTCATTACCTTAGCGCAGTGATCCCAAACTTTTTTGTTTGGAGGAACCCTTGAAGTATTTCGAAAAATCTCGGGGAACACCTATCTGGCTGACACATATTAGGTTCGACAGGGGTAAATCACAAAATGTCACACCTCACGAGCCACCTCTATTTCCCACCCTCGAGCCATGTATTTCTCTCGCCTCCATCTCATTCACTCTACCCCCCTCCCGCCTCGCATGTATTTATCCCATGCGTTTCACTCTTACTCCCTCTTTTCCTCACTCACTCTCTCCTCACCCTTTCTCCTCTCACTCACCCCTACCTTCCATCAATTACCCCACTCTCACTCAATCCCCCTAAAAAATACATACCAAAAACAACACCCCCCCTAAATACATATAACCCCACCCCGCGATACATAATAAAAATATCCCGCCCCAGCCAAAACATATTAAAAATGCCCAAGCCAATACATATTAAACTTGTAAAGTGAAAAGGGCCGAACTGCTCCAAGGCAAACCGATTAATACGTGACCTTAAATAAGGTGTGTATGTAGAGTCGGCTGTTATCCACAAAAGATGGCTCATCCTCTCATGAAGCTAGAAGAAAAAAGAACAAGCGCATAACTCATAGTGTATTATATAAAAATTATATTGGTGGAGATATCAAGGGGTAAGTATCACACGTATAAAAAATAAATTATTTAAAGCATGTCATGCAACAATCAGCATGGTGTTACCACAGTCTGTAAGTGTCTAGTGCAGGGAGACAGCGTCGTCAGCTGCTGGATCTGATGGTCAGGATTCTTTTGTGAAGCAGCCTCCTATTCCTATCCCAGGTGGTAATTGGACCTTCCTCTGTGAGCTCTGACGTTTGTGGGAGAAGTATGGGAGTCTAGAAAATCTCGAGAAAGTCCAAGACCATCACTTGAAAATCACAATCAATATTGCCAATGAGATAGTAAGCTACTCACTTGCCGGTGAGTACACAAGGCTAACCTGTATAGCAGTGAGAAGTAGCTGATCACGTCACCGTTGCGCTGCATAGCCAACAAGACGGAGGACGTACCGGCACAACCGCGGGTATAACTGCACAGGAATAATAAAATAGCCACTCCAATTGCTACAGAAGTACTATAATAGCGCATCAATGAAAAACAAGCGGATAGCTAGTGACATCCATCACAATCAGTATTGCCAGTAAGATGGTAAGCCACTCGTTCACCAGCGAGTGACAAGGATCACATGTATAGCAGTGGGCAGTAGCTGATGACATCACCATCACGCTGCAAATGCAACAGGGCGGAGGACGTACTGGGCACAGCCGCAGGTGTAACTGCATTGGGGTGTTATGATAGCTGTTACCAAATGTTAAAAGAGTACTTCAAATAGCAAAATAAGGCAAAAACTGAAAAACTAGCAAGTAGCTAGTAGTATCCAACGCGTTTCAAAAGTGAATGCAGTATTAGCTACTATACAGTATGTTAAAGCTATGCCTAAAACTGTATAGCAAGATTGTTATGATGTAACATGTTTAAATATCCCAAGGTTACCCATTCAATATATTTATAGACTGTCAGAGACAACATTGGGTTTAGTTAGTGGAGAGTGTAACCACCCCCGCTCCCCCCTGTTGGGTTTACTAGAAGTAATGTAAGGGGTTAATAAGAGAAGAGATGCTAAGCCCCGCCCAGAGGTGCTGTGTCATAGGAGGTATATATGGCAGAGAGAAGTCAGGTTCCAGGAGTGTCAGACACCAGCATGGCAGGAGAAGAGCAGGAGGATTCCATAGAGAAGCTTCATAGAAGAGAGACCAAGTAAGGGTCTAAGTTGTGAGAAGTTAGGTTGGGATAGTAACCATTGTTCTGGTTTTCCAGAACCGGGAAGTGTCCCTTACAGTGAAGGACTAGTATAGGAGCTAAAGAGAATGTTGCTACCAGAGGGTTGCCTTGTCTATAGCACCGGGACCGAACCGAGGCCAGTACCTTCAGGGTTTATTGCACTGGCTGTTGCACTGGTTATTGCACTGTACTTTAGGCAGAATGCTAAAGTGATGGAGTACTGTACCAGTAAGAAGAACCCTCACATATTTCCCCAGTACCAGAAGACTGGGTGCAGAGTGTGTTGAACAGGACTTACAGTAGTAACTCCCTATTCTATCGCAGTAAGAAAGGGGACCCCAAGCTAGGACCCTGGAAAAAGAGGGATAGAGAAGGCTACCAAGAACCTGCTTATCTGTTAACTGTTTTAAATGTAACTCAGTTCAATACCAAAAGCATTGTGCCTCCTCAAGACTGTGGAGATGCCGCACAGGATGTGTCATAACTGTTAAGATATAAATAAAGACTGTTTGTTTCACAACTTCAAGACTCTTGGGGGCGATCTGTACCATGTTCATATATGCACAGCCTGTGCAGACCATCACCCTGGATGAAGGTAATTCACCCTGAGTAGCCCCCAGCACATACATCATTGTAAACTCCCTTACAGCCAGGCAGGGAGGGTTACATATGCAGTCATGTATCCTTTTTGGATACTAATCTGCCCTGACTAACACAAAAGCTCTTGTACCAGCATAGACAGTGTTAGGGTTAATCTGTGCTGTAAGCAGCTCCCTTGAGTGAAAGGGGGGATGGGACTAGACCTGTGTTCTGCCCTATCAGGGGCTCAGACCTAAGACCCTCCTCCTGGGTACAAAAGGAGCTGCAGAGCCATATTTAGTAAGTTATCTCCAGTTTGTTCTATGCTGAGAGTTGCAAGGGTGGAGTCAGGCTCTGACCACCTTCCTTCCCCTCCCTTAGGGGAGTGGGACAACTACCCCCTATTCCATCAGGGAATAGGGGAAGAGCTAAGTATAGACCCTTGGGGCCGCAAGCCTCCTGGGTTGAGTCCAGGGACCATCCATTTGTAAGCTGTGTTCTGTGTTGAAGAATAAAGCCTTTCCTGTTTATCATATACTCCTGCCTGAGAGTGCAGTTAGTCATGGGGAGTACCGAAGGCCTTTCCTGCAGGGACTGCACCCAGTTCTACTGGGGCCTGTGTGGAATGGAGGCGCTACACTGAGTAAAGAAGTGAGAAAAAAACATAAAGCCTGTCCTGTCTTCCACACTAACACCGGCGGAAACTCAGCATCCTGTGAGCCAGCCGGTGAGCAGCACAACAACACTGTGTAATAGAGGAATCTTCCAGAGGGTGGGGGAAAAGCTGTTATACATATAGCAGAACCTCTCCTGCATACCCCCTGTTTTGATTTGGATGATTATAATGTAGAAATCTACTTTAACATATCAGGCCTTTAACGATATACAAATTCTCCTCCCCACGAGCTCCAATATTTGTACTATTACCACCTGTGGACTGTTACCTTCATCTGCATGACTATTGGACAATATTATACATCAACATTGAATGTCACGGTAGTGCTGCCCGCAGACAAGACCTGTCCCTTTACTGAGGTGGGATGTATAGTAACATGCACCCGCAGCAGAGGGAGCATGTCCGAAGTGTGGAAATTGGGAAATTGCGTAGCCAGGCCAGGAGACTAGTATTAGTATAGTATTGGGAACTTGCCGGATTCAGGGATTAGAAGAGCCATGGTAGGTGCCGTAGCCAAGGGTCGAGGATAAGAGAGGTCCGGGAGGTCAGGATACAAGCCGAGATCGAGAGACAAGAGAAACAGCATAGTGAGGAGGAAGCCGGGGTTGAGAGCCAGAGAGGGAGTCGTCAGCCAAGCCGGGTCAAACCTGAGGAACACAAGAGCAAACAAGACGAGATCCACATGAGAGTAACAGAAGCTATGCAGAGCAATGAGTCCAAGGAAGAACTGGGTTATAAGGTAGGTGAGCCAAACACAGAGGGAGGCAGAGCAGAGGTGCGCCATGGAGCGCATTGTGATAGGTGAGAGCTGTCATCATTGCCGGGAATCAGCTGCAGAGCAGGGGGGTCGTGAGCGTGACTGAAGAGAGTGCCGGGGGGTGTGGCCAGCAGCCCAGAGGGGTGAATAAATTCTGTCCAGGGACGCGCTCTGTGTAAGCGCATCCTGCGCGCGTCCCGGCAAGATGGCGTCCGCGTGTCCCAGCACTGGCCGGCATGGAGTAGCATTCCGGCGGGGATACCGCTGCGGGGGTTGAGAGGCAGCAGTTACGGCATCCGAGCAAGGTAAGGAGGGGTTGCGTGAGCCCTGCTTCCTTACATTGACACATTTATACATTAGTACTAAGGTTATTATGTAGTTGAATATGAATGTGAATTGCAAAACATATGTATGCCATTATTGCATTACCACCTCTACTTATAAACTGAACTCATAAATAAGAGAAATCACTTTGTGTTGTCTGCACCACACGTTTGACTGCTTCGTATCTGGTATATTCTTGGAAGGGATCCTAGGGTACCATCCCTGTACACTCAGCGCCTTCAAAAGCACAAAAACTTTAATAAAAGAAATCCCCTCTGAGGCTAAAGACTACACGTGTTACCGCATAAAAACCAGGAGGTGAACTCAGGCCTCTTCTTCCACCATAGGTGGCTCCTCCACTTTTACAATAGAAGGTTGAGATGGTTGGGCATAGTGAGTAGAGATGGCCAATTTTTGTTGCCGAATTTGGATCCCAGCGGATTGGCCGGTATCTTTGGTCCGTGGATTTCCGTGGATCAATCTCAAAAAAGGTGATTCGCGTTTTGTGGATTTTTTATTATTATTGCCAAAACACTCTCAAAACTGTGGATTCTGCAATCCGTTGATGGATTTGTAGAATCCGCCAAAGGATTGCTGAATCCACAGATTGGATTTTACAACTCCGTCAACGTATTGTATCCAATGGCGGTTTTTGATGAATCTGCACAAGTTGAGACCGACCAAATCTGTTTGCATATTTTACACAGTTCAATGGATTATGAGAGTAAAATCCGTGAAAATCCAGGTAACGGATTTGGACTTCACGTCCACTCCCCTCACCCACACTCCTTGCCTCCTCCACTTCCCTCCCGCCCCAAACACAGACAACAATAATGAAAAAATGTACAAATGTACGGAACACAATCAATCATATACAAAAGTCAACACACTCAAGCAATAATCAATCAAACTGGCAAGAAAACAGTAAAGATATTAAACAAAACAGAAGCACAAAAGACAACTCACTCAGTAATTAGAATATACGTATCTCTCACAAAAGCTACACTGCTTCCAAATTCCTAGCCCAGTCTGTTTCTCACTCACTTCTCACATCACTGATACACACTGCCTAAACTGGCTGCTATAGTGTGGCTAATGCATAATCTCACAATGTTAAAAAAAAAAATTCCTTTGATCCTTGATAAAGCGCAACGCACACGAAATGCGTAGGAGGATTGTTACACCTCTGTTTTTTTAACATGGATGAAATAAAATAATATTTTTATTCTATTTTTGACCCACTCTTTTGCCAGTGCACCATACTTTCAATTTTTCTCATTTTGATCTAATATTTGGCAGCACGCCCAACTAGAGGCACATGACGGAGGTATACTAAAATGCGAGTATATTTATATATACAAATTCAAGTAAATCTCGTGTTACAATAGTGAGTCCTGGGGCTATCCCAACGAGGTTTTGAGAAGTGGGTTAAAGCCCTCTAACTCTTATCCTTCAGGGTTACTTTGTCTCTTTTAAGGACTTCATACTTAAAGGAGAGTCACGTTCGTTATTTCTATTGGATTATTTATCACTAGCCTCATGCCATGTGCCTCTGTGTATGCGTAATACTGAATGCTTTTATATGTTACGGATCCAGCGCTGAGTGCATATACCACTACAACGTTTTTCTACTTGAAAAATAAATTCCTTCCTGACTCCAAATATTGGCAATCAGATTACTCCATGGATCAACATCCTTCCCATGTTTACATATTTGGTATATCCCTGTATACCTTTTCTTTTTTAAAAGATGTCCAACCTTTTTTTGAAGATATTTATTGTATCTGTTATCACAGTCTCCATGGGTAATGAATTCCACATTGTAACTGCCCTTACTGTAAAGAACCCTTTCCTTTGTTGCTATGTCATCTCCCAAGGTGGGCGCCAAATGCGGAAGTGTGCTGCACATGAGAATGAGAGTAGCACACGTGTGCATGTACCGATGCTGGATGAGGCTCGCGAAACAAACCTGACTGCTGGACTGATTACACGGCCACAATATCGGGAGAGTTGGTCGAGTTTGTCCTCTATAACCAGCCAAGGACTTCTCCATTGATGCTTTTGCACCAAAGCCCTGCAGTGCCCATCCATATTATCTCTCATGTAAGTGAGCATTATCTGCTTTTAATTTGTTTAAAGTCATCTTTATACTGATCCCGGTTGTGCTTCCTGTCTTTTTCTTTTGTTTACTCAAGGTACCCCCGCTCGGGGGAAGAAGGGCTTAAGCACCCACGTTCACAAAGACTGAGCATGCCAGTTATCACTTTGTGGCATTATTCCAGTTAGGAGGTTAAGTTGAGCACGGTTATAGCTTTTTGCATAGTTATGTTTACTTCCTTTCCGTCCATTGACCATTTAATGCAAGAGAAGATCTTGTTTGCTTTTTCAGCTACTGCATGACTTTGGGCACTATTACTCCTGTCTACAAGCACTCCTAAATCCTTCTCCATCAAGGATTCTCCTAATTTAACCCCATTTAATTTGTAACTTGCCTGTTTATTCTTGTTTCCTAAATGCATAACCTTACATTTATCTGTATTAAACCTCATCTACCATTTACCAGCCCAAGTTTCCAGTCTATCCAAGTTCTTCTAGAAAGAAATTACATCCTGCTCTGATTCTAGTACCTTACACAATTTAGGGGCCTATGCACTAAGCAGTGATAAGCCACTTATCGCCGCCTTAGCGCCAAAAAAGCCTACAGTGATTCAGTAAGCACCGATAAGTTGGCAATAAGAGACCTTTTCGGCAATGTTTTTTGCCGAGAAAATAAAACCGCCAAACGCACAGCGATAAGCCACTTATCACCAGCTTTTCAAACTCGTGCTATTCTAGTAGCCCCAATTAGCTTATCAAGGCTAATCGCCGCTCTAGAATTGAGATTTCCTTGTGAGAAGCTGCCGAGAAGCTGTGAGACAGGACTCAGAAAAAAATGCATTTTTCCTGCTTCCGATTGATGCCGGAGGTCTCCGGAGCTGATACCAATTAATATCAGCACTGGAGACACCCGGCATGAATCCCATGCAATAAAAATGCAGGCAACTTCATTACCTTAGCGGCTAACACAACATAAAACCCCCACATAAAACCATAATGTATTTTGTGATACACAGGATTGATACCAGAGGCTGGCGGGGGTCCCTGGACTGTTCCTGGAGGTTTCTGTGGGCCTCCAGGTGGTCCCGACAGGTGAACGGAGACCCCACAGGGTTCCCTGGTTGGTCCCCACAGGTGTCTGGTGGTTCACGGGTGGTCCCCGCGGGTGTCTGTGGGCCTCCAGGTGGTCCCCATGGGTTTCTTTGGGCCCTCCAGTGGTCCTCATGGGTGTCTTGGGGCCCTCGGGTGGTTTCTGTGGGTTTCTGGGGGTCCTTGGGTGGGTCTCCGGGGGTCCTTGAGTGGTCCCCACACTGGTGTCTGGGGGCCATTGGGTGGTGTCTGGGGGTCCCCGCTGGCCTGCGGTACCAATCCTGTATCAAAAAAATTAATTTAGAATACATTGCAATAAATACACTCCCCCCCCCACCCAACACATACAGTACAGTAATAGGCAAAATACTGTATCTATTATCCAGATATGGATAATAGCTCATTTGCCCATTATTAAATCAAACATTAGCCAGGAAGCAGCAATAAAGTAAATAAACCTTTCTACTTACCCCTGCCATCATGAAGGTCGTCCTCGTCAGCATACTGCAGCTCCATGTCCTCCGATGCCAGCAAGAATACATAAAAAATACAATCTAATTGCCCCTAACCCCTTAATCACCTGAGTGGTTAATAGCCCCTATAGTAATTAAGGGGTTAACCCAATCTCCCCCGTTACCACCCTGGAGGCCTAACCACCCATCCTCAAACCACTATACCCACCTTGTACCTATTGATTGGCATAGTGGTACATCATAACCATATAATATGGGCATGATAAGCCACTATAGCAGCCAATTGTCACCCTAATAAAAATACATGAAGGCCTAAAATATACAATAATAAAACATACACAAGCACCTAAACACCAAAATTCAATCAATAAAAGTACTAGCCAACAAATTCAATTAATAAAAGCACTAACCAATAAAACAATTAAATAATTTTAACTAGTAACCAACAAAGCAATTAATTAATAAAACCATTTGCCAACTTATCAATTCAAACAAGGAGCCAACAAAAGTATTAATTCATTAATTAATTAAAAATGCTTATCAATAGAATTTTTTTTATGTGTGTGCCGATCACTCACATTTTAAGTGAAACTTCTTTGACTTTTGTCACTGTTTTGTCACAGAAATTGTATTTGTAATGGTGATGTTTTTAATTAAAAATCATAAAACAATTTTAGTGCCAAAACTCAAAGAAGTTGGACTTAGAACACGTGTTTTAGCTATTTGCACTTCTATATTTATAGTAACTGAATTCCTTGTGTGTGTGTCTGTGTGTGTGTCAACTAGTATATGTGTGTATGTCAGTGTGTGTGTCAGTCTTTGTGTGTGTGTATGTGTGTCAGTCAGTGTGTGTGTCAGTCAGTGTGTGTGTCAGCCTTTCCCTGTTCTATGTGATTGCCTTATGGGGCATTACTCATTACAGCTACAGCTTGCTTGGTGTTTAAAGTTCTGGACTCCGGTAAGGATAGGGTTAATATCGTTGCCTCTGCGTGATGCACGCGTTTCTATTAGGCTAGTAGCGCTGAACATTGAGGTTCATTCCTCTATCTGCTACTGTGTGTCAGTCAGTGTGTGTCAGTCAGTCAGTGAGTGTATATGTGTGTCAGTCAGTGTGTGTGTGTCTCTCTCGGTGTGGTGTGTGTCTCTCTCTGTGTGTGGTGTGTGTGTGTGTTTGTGTGTTATTCTCCATGTCCTGCCCCCTCTCTCCTGACTCCCACCCCCTGGCAGAGCTGCGGACACGGGGGAGGGGTGGGTGTCTGTCTGAGTCTCCCCCCAGTTGGAACTGCGGACACGACTGAGCAATGAAAAACATTAAAAGTAAGAAATACAATCAATCAAAAAATACAATCAATCAATTCAATATTTTACATACCTTTCGAAGCGTTGGCCCTCCAAGTCCAGGGGTATCAGGAAGCTCTCGTACTGCGATGACATCAAAGTCAATCCAACGCCATCCACCTTGAAGATCCGGAACAGGTAACAAAATTCTTCTATCTTTTATCTTCTATCACCTTCTTCTTTCTTCATCTGTCATTATTTCTTTATTTTCTGTAATCTTCTTTCTTCATCTGTCAATCCACAAAGCCCCATGGTAAATCCACAACACAATATTGTCATGTCGGCTTCTAGAGATAAAATAAGGCTTCAAGGCCTTAAATATGGCCTGTGACGTCACATTTTTAGGTCAGATGGTATAACTCCAATCTGATTGGACGCTGTATCATGTGCCCGTCTCTTTTTTGTTTTGTTAAGGATGTAACGTCATCTCCAAGAGAAGTAAGTCACATCTTTCAAACCACATGGTTTTAGAACCAATGGGATTGTCTTCAATCCCATTGGTTGCTGTACCATGTGATAGGTTACTTTAGTTCAAAAGGATGTGACATCATCCTTTAAAGTGACGTCACATCCTTTTGAACTAATATAACCTATCACATGGTTAAGTAGACCACATAAACTGTATTACCCTGGTCTAAATTCCTACTTACCTCAAAGAAACTCTTCCTCAAAGAAACTTATAAGGTTAGTTTGGCATCACATATCCTTCATAAATCCATGCTGACTATTGCTAATAATTCTGTTCCTATTAGGTATTCCTGAATAGCATCCCATACTAAACCTTCAAGTAGCTTCCCCACTATTGATGTCATGCTTACAGGCCTGTAATTCATCTCTTTTTAAATATAGGCAGCACATCTGCTTTACGCCAATCTTGTGGTACTGAGCCTATGGAAATGGAGTCCTTAAATATTAAATGCAATGGTTTGGCTATAATTGAACTTAACTCCTTAGGAACTCTTGGATGTATGCCATTGGGGCCAGGTGCCTTATTTACTTTCATCTTATTAAGCCACCTACAGTATGAACTTCTTCCACAGTTAACCAAATGTTTGTTTATATGGAGGTTTTGGCTTCCTCCTGTGGCACTATTATTGATTCTTCCCTGATAAACAAAGAGGCAAATAATTAGTTTAATACCTCTGTTTTTTCCTTATCTCCAATAATTTGCCTGCCCATCTCACACTGAACGGATCCTATATTTTATTTTCAATTGTTTTTGTTATTAAGGTACTTAAAGAACATTTTAGGGTTGATCTTATTTTCTATTGAAATCCTTTTTTCATTATCCATTTGTGCTAATTTGATTGCCATTTTGCAACTGTTGTTACATCCATTATAATTCTGATATGATGCCTCCTTCACTTCTGATTTTTTTTTAAATCTAAACGCTTGCCTCTTCTTTTCCATTTCCTCCCCTAACTATTTATTTAGCCACATTGGTTTAGACTTGTTTCTTTAATACTTATTACCCAAGGGTATTGTGACGGTGGGGGGCAACCAGGCTCTCAAATAAAGGTTCAGCCCGTTTTTGGTAACCCCTGAACCGTGTATAAGGATTCAAGAGAGTTAGCTCTGAGCCCAGTAACATTGTATGTTCCAATTGTACTTTGCAGAAATAAAGTATTTTTTGTGTTATTACCTTTCCGGGTATGCCAGCAAGCAGGAATTGCTATGGGATGAATTTCAACCGGGATTTTCCGGAGGAATTGTTGTCAGAATGTGCCTAGGTAGTTGGGGTCCAGAGTTATCGGTTCCCCTAAAAATGTACCTCGGAATCGTGCCTGATTCTCGGATACATGTAGGCACATTGTCCCGGCAATATCGCCCCTTGAAAACGCAAGCGCGACTCACCGCTACGGTACCCTGCTTCAGCATAGCCCAGAAAGGTGAATGGGGCACATGGATGAACAAGTGTCCCTGTAGCTGAGGGGATCCCTAGGGTAAGGGGGTACCCCATCTAGTGCCGAGGTGACCCAGACCCTGTACTGTGTTTGTGGGTGCCCCAACCGTATAAAATGTTGTGGGGGGACTCTCAGAGTCCAGGCTAAGTCCCAAAAGATAGTGTAAAGGGAATAAGGCTGACAGGAATAAAAGTGCACCTTTTCTATTCTATTCCCCATACCCAGAGACTTAGGAATGTATTAGAATCATGCTTTATTAAATGTATTATAAAGTAATGTTCTTGGGACTTTCAGAACCGATGCCCAAACAGACTGCCAGGGCTAACCCATGGGCGCCAGTAAGTCTGCTGGCATCGGAGTTCAAAGTAGTCAGAGATGCCAAAGGTGTTAAAAGCATTTGGGCAGCAGTTAAGGGCTCAAGTACCCAGGTCCAGGGAACAATGGCAGTCGTCCGGGCTGCCATTTGCTCTGCCAGACCTAGTGGAGCCTGACCCAGCGGGTGGCATTGAGATAGCCAGGGACAGAAGTGGCAAACTTGCGCATGTCCCTTGGAAATGTCATATTTCCCGTTGACCCGGCTTTTATACCGGCTTGGCTCTGATGGCTGCTGAGAAAGTTCCCACGTGATGATTGGCTGCTGAGTTTCATGAATGAAATTCAGAATACTATAAAGAATGCGTGAGCCAATGAGATTCGAGTTCTCCAGTAGAAAGAGCACGGACAGGCTTTTCAAAGGTGCTCTTGCGCGAATAGCAGAGCAACCGGCTTCGATTTCAAGCCAGATCTGCCTGACAGATTCTAAGTCCCGACTTTTGCGTCCAAGTTCTCAAAATCGAACATAGCGGACGCGGCTAGGATTTCATGCCGATTTGAGTTCCAGAGGAACAGTGGTAGCTCGCTGTCAAGAAAGTCCAAGTTCTCAGAAGGGAAGGGAGCGGTGGCGTGTAGAACTTCACGCCGATTTGGGAACCAGGAGATTCCGGGCTCAGTCCCGGTCAGGGTAAAACTCTTATTTAGAGTTCCCTGCACCTAAGAAAGTCTAGTTTTTTTTTACCCCAGACCCCCAGTAAGTGTATCTTTTTGTCTGTATTTTGTATTCCATTGTGTGTAAACGATTTTGTGCGAATAAACTTCAATTTATTTCATTACCTTGTTTTGTTCAGTGAATGAACCCGCTTAAAAAAGTGTAAACCACCTGGTCTCCCATGACAGGCTTACACTGATAAGTGTGCTTTTCAAACAATGGTTTAAAGACTGCCCATTTATCTTCCACATTTTCCCCTGCAAGAACATCATCCTAATTTATTCCTTGTAGATTAGTCCTCAGTTTATTAAAATCTGCCTTTAAAGTCTTTATTTAACCCAAGTAATAAGTTTTTTTTGTTAATTTATTTCAAATTAGAGCATGTTATGATCACTGTTACCCTAATGTTCTCTGACTTGAATATTTGTTATTACTTTTAAATTGTTTGATATTACCAAATCCAGTATTGCCCCTCTCCTCGTTGGTTCTTCAATAATTTGGGGGATGTATTTGTCCTTAAATAGCACCCCCAAAAAAACGGAAGTGAAAATTAGTGTAAAAAAGCGCTAGTTATACTTAAAAAGTGTCAATATTAAATTAAAGTCTCAATAGTCATGATTAATGTGTACATACAGGAATAAACAATGATTGTACCACAAAATGAACAATGTAATAATACAATATAATTTGTCCTATTCCACTTAAGTCCATATGCTGTCTAAAATATCTGGCTGGTTTTCTTAAGAAACTAGATTGTGGAAACTTGGGAGAAAAAGGACTTTTATGGCGCTTGGACAGTTAAAACTTACAATAAATACTCCGTGAAATCAAACCCATCCACACGAATGTCCTTTGGAACTCAGCTCTGCTGTTGAAAATCAGCCCTTCCGTTGGAATTTCCTAAATGCTGAGTATTGTACTGTCAAGGATATATGCAGGTGGAAACGAGAAAAAAGAGTGTCACAATAGTGCATTACCCTTACATAAGAGTGAAGATAGTGAAAAACTGATTATGGATGGATATGAAAATCCTTGTAGGAAACCCTAAAATATAATCACAGAATTATTTTAATGATACTCCGCCTAAAAATCAAATAAAACTTATAAAACAATTGGTTATAACCAAGGAAAAAAAACAAAACAGATATTGTTTGGCTTGATGTTCTTTTCCGTAATTGATTTAAAATTGAAATCCTACTTACTAGAAGTAACTAGGATATGCGCCTAGTACAATGCAGTCTTGCCGAGTTGTGGAACCCCAGCCTGTTCGGCTGGATCAGCTGCTCGGCAATGCAACACTGCTTTCTCCCGCTGGCCGAACCCTCCAAATGACGTCACTGCTGCCACTGCGGGATCACTGAGCGTTAAGGACACACTGAATCAGCTGCTCAGTTCTGCTTTGCCTCCAGTCACACTTGCCGGTCGGTCCCTCCGACTGACTTCACCACTATCGCAGAGATCCCACAGCAGATTCCCTTTTCCCCCCTTTTCTTCCCCCCTGTGCCCCGTTTATCTTTCTGGGTTGTGCTGAAGCAGGGAACTTAGTAGTGAGTCACACCCTATACAGCTTCTGGGTGACCTGATTATTAAATGAGTATCCCCCTTAACCTAGGGACCTCACATCCCTACGCCCCCTTTACCTTTCTGGTCTGTGCTGAAGCACAGAACATGGTTGTGAGTCGCGTAACTGTTTTCAAGGGAGGATTTTGACCGGAGATCTGTGCCTATATGTCCCCGGGAATCTGACTTGATTCCTGGATACATTTTTGGGGTGGCCAGCAACTCTGGGCTCCGTCTACCTAGACACAATGTGACAACACTTTTACCGCAAACTCCCCCTTGAAACTCATAGCCTGAAAAGTTCCACTGGTTAGCACTTCTGGAAAAGTAAAATACACATACATTCTTTATTGTTGCACAATCACATACATTTCATGTACAACCAATGGGTTCAAGAGCTGACACTCTAAACCCACAAATATGGTTCAGAGGTAACCAGACGGGCATAATACCTTTATTGATGGCCTGGTTACCCCTTCACCGTCACACCCATCCCCCTCTCCCCTCCCCCCATTCCCCTCTCCTCCCCCTCATCCCTCCCTCTCCTCCCCCACCATCCTCCCTCTACTCCCTGCCTCCCCAGTCTCCTCCGCCTCCCTCACCTCTATCCTCCCCTCACTATCCTCCCTCCTCTCTTTTCCCCTCCCTCCCCCCTCCCCTTTTCCTCCCTCGCCCTTTACCTGTCCCTCCCCTTCCCTTTTTCCTGTCCTCCCCCTGTACTCATCCCCCTCTTCCTCTACTTCTCTCATCCCCTCCCACCTCACCTCCAACCCCTCCCCTTCTCTCTTTCCCCCTTTATCCCCCCCCCTCATCCCCCATCCTCTCTAACCCTCTCCTATTTCCTCCCTCCCCCTCTCTCATCCTCCCCGTCTCCTCCACCCCCTCTCACATCATCTCCATCCATCCTCCCCTCTTCTCCCCTATCCTCCCCCCCTCACCCATCTCCCTCTCTCTCCTCCTCCCTCCCCCCTCCACCCTCTCTCTCCTCCTCCCCCTCTCTCTCCTCCTCCCCTTCCCTCTCTCTCCTCCTCCCCCTCCCTCTCTCTCCTCCTCCCCCACCTCTTTCCTCCACTTCCCCCCTTCCTATCTCCTCTACCCCTTCTCCCTCTTTCCTCCACCCTTAGCTTCTCCTCCTCCCCCAAACCCCCATTTCCCTTATCCCGCTCTCCTCCCTTATCCCCCTCTCCCTCCTCCTCTCCACCTTCTCCTACTTCATCTCCCCTCCCCCTCCTCCTCTTCCCCCTCTTCCGTTAAGGATTGTGCGCCCTGCTAATAAATTAATTATCCAGATATTTCCTATAGAGGGATTAGAAATAAAAATGAATTTGTTTGTTGATTGTAAAGCAAATTTAGACTTAGATTTGATTTGCATGGAGTATAGTGGTTCATAACCAAAGTGCAGATGTGTGACCTTGATATAAACAATGCTTTTAAAGGGTCTAAGGGAAATAAGTGCACTGAAAGGGTGCCTTGCAATCTGAAAGTCAGCTGTGATATTTGCTTTCATGCTGCTTGCATGATCTCATTTGTTTCCAATGAGACTTACTGTAATTACACATAGATTGAGGCAATTTAATCATGCAAAGAAATGTGTTTAAACAACAGCTGAGCAGTTCTGCAATACCACAATGATATGCACCAATGCAATCTGATAGGTCACAAAAAGAGGTTTCTGTCTTATGCAACTGGATACTCAGATTCTATTTTCAATGTGTAAATATTTGCTGCCCATGCAAAGGTGATAGCTACGCCTATTTCTATTCAGTTCCCGCATGCATTCAAGAGCATTATCTTCCACACATTCAGGTTAGGTCTTGTGGTATTTTCACAACATTTTCATACATACTATAGTGCTCTATTTTCCCCACAGTCTTAAAAGGTTTTATTTTTAGTTTATATCTTTATAAGTATGTAATGTCATAATCTTCTGGTTTAAGGATACCATGCATAATCTGTAAGATTTAGTAATATAAAACCAGGCTAGGGGCATACAGAAAACTTAATAGCATTCCAATCAAACAGCTCTTGATTTCTGTCAATAAAGTAAAATATAACTTATCAACTGTTAAAAGAAGAAAAAAACAACA
This sequence comes from Ascaphus truei, assembly GCF_040206685.1. Lineage (NCBI taxonomy): Eukaryota > Metazoa > Chordata > Amphibia > Anura > Ascaphidae > Ascaphus > Ascaphus truei. The sequence goes on from NC_134484.1 coordinate 187,207,528, forward strand.
GTAATTGATATTATATTTGATGCTGTCCACATATAACATGTGTGAACAATCTTTGGGGTGATCAATCTTTTCTGATTATATAATGAATGTGTACAGAACGTAAGTCATTTTATCAAATGCCTTCTGTTGAATTGCTATTCGGTAAAGTCAAGGGACTGCAGAAAACACTATTAAAATAATATGTGTGTGTGTGTTTGTGTATCTGTACCATCCATATTTTGATGTAGAGGTATCTGTATTATATATATATGTGGGCCCTCTGGTGGTCCTTGCGGGTGTCTGGGGCCCCACAGCGGTCCCTGCAGGTGTCCAGGGGTCCTCGGGTGGTCCCCGTGGGTGTCCAGGGGTCCTCGAGTGGTCCCCGCTGGCCTGCGGTACCATTCCTGTATATAAAAAAAAAACATTTATTTCAATAAATACAACCTCCCCCCCCCCCTCACAACACATACAGCACTAATGTGCAAAATAACTATTATCCAGATATGGATAATAGATTATATGCCCATTATTAAACACAACATTAGACAGGCAGCATATATAAAGTAAATAAAAAACGTTCTACTTACCCCTGCCATTATGAAGGGCGTCCTCGTCAGCATACTGCAGGGCCATGTCCTCCGTTGCCAGAAAGAATACATAAAAAATACAATCCAATGGCCCCTAAACCCTTAATCAACTTAGCGGTTAATAACCACTATAGTAATTAAGGGTTAACCCACCCTCCCCCACTACCCACCCGGGAGGCCTAACCACCCACCCCAGACCCACTATACCCACTCTGTACCCATATAGCAAAATACACAATAATAAAACAGATACAACAAGCACCTAAACACACATAAACAAAAATTAAAAGCAATAGTCACCCAAGCAATTAACTAAATAAAACCACTGGCCAATCAATTAAATAAATAAAACCACTAACTAATCAATTAAATATATAAAACCACTAATAAACCAATTAAATAAATCACACCACTATCCCCAAAATAAATGTAATAGCTAAAAGCACTAACCAACACAACAATTAATTAATACAACTACTAGACAACACCAATTTAAACCATTAACAACAAAATACATCATTAAGCAAAACAATCTGAAAATAAAAAAATTCAAGCCATCACAATTCAAAACAATTTTATCTAAACAATAAAAAGAAATAGAAAATATAACAGTCAAATTAATAAATGCATTTGCCAAAAAAATGCATTGGCTATTATTGTATTCATCTGTACCCTAAACAGGCACAGATTAATACATTATCAGTCAAATGGCAATGAAAAACATTTTTAAAAAAAAGAAAAATCCAATCAAAATACCTGTACTGTAAAGATAAAAGTTCATACATTCAATATTTCTCTTTCCTTTAGAAGCGTTGGCCCTCCGAATCTTGGTAAATCAGGAATCTCTCGTCACGAAACACAATCCAATGCCATCCACGGTGAAGATCAGGAACAGGTAACCAAAATCTTCTCTCTTTAATCTTCCATCATATTCTTCTTCTACATCTGTGATTATTTCTTTAATTTCTTTATCTTCTGTCTTCATCTGTTAGTCCAATAACCCCATGTTAAATCCACGATCTTGACCCGTTGGCTTCTTGATGTCACATTTGTGCGGCAAATGGTTCCCACGCCATGTGATTGGCTGTGAAAACATGTGCTTTATTGCAGATAGTTCTCACAATCTGATTGGCTGAAGTACCGCGTGAGGGCAGCCATTTTAGATTTAGTGACGTCATGTTAAAGGGAAAGGAAGCCCAGCCATTCTGATTGACTGGCTTCAGTCCTTTTACATGACGTCACCCCCCAAAAAAAGCACATGATTTTCACAGCCAATCACATGGCGTGGAAACCATTTGCCGCTCAAATGTGACATCACAGGCCATATTTAAGGCCATTAAGGCTCGTTTGAGCTCAAGAAGCCGACGTTTTTTTTTTCTTCTTTTAACGTGGATTTAACATGGGGTATAGTTCTGGATAATCTGTGTAGCACTGTCCCCACCCCCACCCCATGGGAGATTACACAGCCTATGCTACCTAGTGTGTGGTGAAATACTTGTTAGGGTCAGGAGAGCTGAGCTGATCTGGGGTATTATGGAGATCAGGACAGGCTTAGGTTCTTCCTCTGGTTCTTCTCATGATGCTTAGCGCCTCCAGCAGTAGTGGGCTCCAGGATGTTCGCAGGTAACCCCCCACTATTGCACTCTTTCCCTCACCAGACTGAGGTATATTTGAACAGGATTTTTATTGGCTGGCACTCATTGCAGTTCTTCCTCACAGCGGTGCTTGGTCTCAGAGGTTCCATTCCTCTGGATGGTGCTTTGCCCTGATAGTATAGGGCCTTAGGCTGAATCTGATGCTCCCCCAGCTCAGAGGCTGGTGGTGAGTACGCTCATCCTGCCATAGGAGAGACTCACAGCTCTCTTCTTCCTCTCTCTTCAAGAGCTCAAGCAGGACTGAATAAGTTTTGGCTCTACCTCTTCCTCAGGAAGCAGGGGCGGGCTCATGGTCTGTACCTATCCCTTATAGGCTTACACAGGTAATGCGTCATCACTGCACTCCTGTCCATCAAAGAGGAGCACAAGGGGAGTCAAAATCCCACAGATTTAACCTGTTAAAGCCTGCAGATAGCAGGGACTTACATAACAGGGGGGAAAACAGGTATAAATAGACATATCCTGTTACATCTGGATAATATGTATGTGTTTGGTGGGAGGGAGGTGTATTTATTGAAATGTAGGCCATGTTTTTTTTTTTTTTTTTAATACAGGAATGGTACCGCAGGCCAGCAGGGACCAACGGAGACCACACGGACACCTGCGGGGACCACCTTCAAATACCAAATACCACCTTCACCCACCCCGCTACCTAGAATAACCATGGCACTGGTGGTTAACCCCCTTCATTGCCTTAACAATGACCCTTTTTCAAGAGATATATAGGTTTTAATGTGTATTTTTGTCATATTGGATGTAGCTTTGGGCTTCTTTGATTTTTGTTGTATACATTTAGCAACATCCAATAGCACTCCAATTGACACTTATATGCATATATATATATATATATTATGCAGTCATTTTTAGGGTTCCTTAGAACTTGCTGGGTATCTGTGGGTCTTTATTGACAAACACATACAGCATACATGTTCATCTTGGTCTTTGTCCCTGGAGCCAGCCCCAGGAGCTTGAGGCCCTCGGGAGTCTCTCCTTATCTCCCACACTCCCTGGTGGAGTATGTGGTAGGTGCTTATACTGCCCTGCAGGAGGGAAGTCCTGAAACCAGGTCCTTGGCTCAGCGCAGAACTCACACACTAGGAGACACCCTCCTCCCCTGAGAGGAGAGGACAGAGAGAACAGTACATTTAGGCTGCAACCCCTTTTTGTTACCAGGGGAGGGTCCCAAGTCTTTGCCCCAGTTATGGGCAGTACCAACCAACCCTCCTCCCCCCCCCCCGTCACTACTAGGGAGTTGTTTACTGCAGCAAGGGCAAGGATTAACCCTAACAATGCCTGCGCTAGTACCAGGACTTATGTGTTAGGCAGATAAATTAGTAGCCCAGAGGGTACCTGGCTACATGCTCCCCCTGGTGGAACTGTCAGGCCCCGCTGAGACACCCAATTTATATACCATCTGTAAATTGGAGAACAGGGTAAAACATAACTTGGAAAGCATTGCATAACATGAGTACAACAGATCCTCCCTACGCTGAAGAATCTATACCCATACATCAGTAGTAGTGCTTTGGATCAGGCTTTCGAACCATCCTGCCCTCACCATCCGGTAGTGTTACCGAATAGCAACGCTTTTGACCCCTCTCTGAGATATACTCAACCCTGTCCAAATAGATGTTCCTGCCTACCTTCCATACACTTATTAAGGAGGACACCTTCTCTGCATTGTAGTAGTACGCCACTGTGCAGCGGGCAGCTGGATAATCTAACCCAAGTAATTGTATAATGAGGGCTCAAAAGTCCCCAGAAAACAGTGCATCCAAAAATAAAGGAAGGTTAGTATAATAATGAAAATAAACGAGTTCCTGTGTGGTAAAAATCAAGAAACAGCACATCCGTGAGAGTCACAATGCAGCTCATTTGGGGGTGGTAAATATAATGAATCCTATATAGTGAGTGAAAAGACCAGGGTCATAACGTGTGACAGCCCTGTCTATGCCACAAACACTTGGATAATCACCCTAGAGCATAGTAACCCAGCCAGGGTAAAAACGTGACTCAGTAATTAGAGGGGTGTCTTTGTACCTGCTCTATACCATGTGTCCACCAATTCAATAAATCTTTTTTAACCCGATTTTTTGATTGTTGCTCCCACTTTTTTTGATTTTGACTGGATTCTGGCTGTGCTCCGTTGTTTCCTCCCATGGACTTCTACCCTCAGATAATCTAACCCAGCATCTCTGAGCCATTCCTCCCTATTGGCCTCCGCTCTCACATAACGGGTTCAGGGACATAAGGATAATCATATCCGTGAGATTTCCTGTAACGTTGGACCACTATACAATCCGTCCGACTATTCTTGATTAAGTTCTGCCCACAGGCTTGCCATGGCAGTATCCAAAATAGTGGCTCTTTAGATAGGGTCTCTTTCTTCACCACATCCAGGCCTGAAGGTGATACCATCCCTAATCTGATGTCTCTACTACGATCCCTAAGAATCTCTACTGTTTCTTCAGGGGTAAATTCTCCTTCTTCCCACCAGTGGTCCACTGTGCTACCTTGCATTAATAGAAATCTAGTCCTATTCATGTGCAGCAAATATCCTTGAAACATGGGATCCCACCATGGTACTACCTTCCCCACAATCGAGCTAGGCATATCAATACAGTCATCACGCATTGAACCCACAGTAGATGGTGGTCTGAAACTGCGAGGGTTATAGGATCCTTCCCGTGAAGACATAGCATAATCTGACATCCCACAAGGGGCACATCATTGTCAAACCCCTCCCACACAACATTGTCCTGGGTAGGTTTTGGTAATTGATCAGTGTCCTGGGTAACGCTTGGTGAGGCCTTAATATCAGAATCGTGTCCCAATGTCTTAGGCATCTGGCGCCTACCTTGACCCATCACCGCAAGTACCTTGTTGTGGTCACGGTTCTTAGTGGACTTACAATCTTCTGCCTTGCCATGGGCATAACATTGCTGCAAGAAGTGATCGGCCTTGGCTTTACTCACTGGAGCTGAGGTCACGACTTCCATATCCGCCCCAGCAGCCGAAGTTTTGATGATGACTTCTGGTTGCACTGGAAGGGTGGCAGCATTGATGAAAAAGAAGTACGCCTCTGCTGGGACCAGCTGGGCCGAAGCACCCTCGCCGTTCAGCATTGCTTTGGTCATCGCAAGAACCTGTGGATCGGATGTATCCTAACCGCTCTGATGGGCTGATATCGTTCCGTAGGCCTCCCGGCCAGGCACCTCCGACGCCTCATGAAGATCCTCTGGGGTACAGACGTCTTCCGCCTGGATGGGGTCGCTTCCGATTATGCGATATGGCCACGGGTGCTATGGTTGTTCACCTTCACCTCTCTGCATCTCCAATAAATGGGGCAGCCAGAGCTAGCGGAGTGAGCAGAAGAATATCAATCAAGACCCGCTGTCCCCAGCAGCCACAGCTCCCAGACATTGCACGTCTCACTCTCTGATCGTCTCAGCAGAGAAAGGGAACTCCAAGCATCGGCAGGCGGGACCACAGGATGACGTATATCGCGTCACAGCCAATCACAGCTCTAGTTGCAGAAGGAAAACAGCACAGTCTCTGTATCCAGGCTTAGCAATGCGATCGGGCAGCATGTAGCAGAAGTGTCCAGTATTAAATAAAGAGTCCAGAACAGCTCAACTAAGCTCAATAAACCCAATAAACTTATATGAGTCAGAATAAAACACTCCAAAACTCCCCAGATTTTGCAATTTTTTTTTATGCGTTTGTATTTAATGATTTGTTTTGTTGGCTACTGACTTTAATTGATGTGCTGCCTATTGGTTTTACTAATTGATTTGTTGGTTAGTGGTTTAAATTCATTAATTGTTTTGTTGGCTAGTGCTTTTATTTATTAAATTGGTTGGCTAGTGCTTTTTTGTATTTAATTGGTTGGCTAGTGCTTTTATTTATTTAATTGGTGTGTTTAGGTGCTTGTGTATATTTTTTGTTATTGTGTATTTGTGGCCTTGAGGCTTTTTTATTAGGGTGACCATTGACTGCTATAGTGGCTTATCATGCCCATATTATATGGGTATGATGTACCACTATGCCAAACAATGGGTGAAGGGTGGGTATCTTGGGTACGGGGTGGGTGGTTAGGCCTCCTGGGTGGGTAGCGGGGGAGGATGGGTTAACCCCTTATTTACTATAGCTGTTACTAACCACTAAGGTGATTAAGGGGTTAGGGCCTTTAGATTGTATTTTATCTTGTATTCTTTCGGGCAACTGAGGACATGGCCCTGCAGTATGCTGATGAAGACGCCCTTCATGATGGCAGGGGTAAGTAGAAAGGTTTATTTACTTTATTTATGCTGGCTTGCTAATGTTTGATTTAATAATGGTCAAATTAGCTATTATCCATATCTGGATAATAGTTATTTTGGCCATTACTGTATGTGTTGGGGGGAGGGGGGTGTATTTATTTAAATGTTAGAAAAAAAATTGGGACACAGGATTGGTACCGCAGGCCAGCTGGGACCTGTGGGGACAACCCGAGGGCCCCAGGACACCCACAAGGACCACCTGAGGGCCCCCCGGACACCCATGGCCTTTTATCACCGACTTATCGGGCTTACTGAATCGCTGTGGGCTTTTTTGGAGATAAGGCCTCGATAAGTGGCTTATTACTGCTTAGTGCATAGGCCCCTTAATCTTGACAAACATAATAAACTCAATTTATGACTTTTCTAGATAAACTGTATATACACTACAGATGTACAAACAATTCCCTGTCAAAACGTCTTTGAGATTCATAGATATTTCAGACTTTTTTTTATTTGACAAGCTACTGTAATCTGTGTAAAACACTTTCTCTAATAAAACTACACAGTTAAATGAATAAAAGCTGCTCTTGGGAATGATAAGGAGACAGAAAAGTAAATGTCAGGTATTTAGATAAGAAGTATGCGTTGCCGCTGAGTAAATACTAGTAATGCAGTCTATGGTATGTTCAGAATTTTTCTGGTGACAGCAGCTCCTAAGACAGGAGTGTTACAGCAATATCAGTGTCTGTGACACCAAGCATTCAGACTAAGGGGCCTATGCAGAAAGCTCCAATAAGCCACTTATGGTCACCTTATCGCCAAAAACGACTACTGCTATTCAGTAAGCTCCGATAAGTCGGCGATAAAAGAGCTTTTCGGCAGATTATTTTGCAGGGAAAAAAAATATCCAATCGCGCATCGATAAGTCACTTATCACCACTTATCGCCAGATTTTCAAACTTGGTATTCTAGAAGCCCCGATTAGCTTATCGAAGTTAATTGCGACTCAAGAATAGAGACTTCCTCTCCAAATCGTCTCGCTAGGAAAAGTTGGCAAGAGGGTGGGGAGAAGCTGACGATAAGCGGCGAGAGAGGGACATAGAAAAAAAATGAATTTTTCCTTCATCGGATTGATGCCAGGGGTCTCCGGAGTTGATATACATTAACATCTGCACCGGAGACCCCGTCATCAATCTGATGCAATAAAAATGCATTTACAGGCAACGAAGGGATTAATGAACAACAGCAGGTTTTGGGGGGGCAGAGAGGGTGAGTGAAGGGGGTACTTGGCCCTTCCCTCCCCTCCTCTGCCCCCAATAAACATTACAATATGTAGTAACCACCAATATACAGCACACACCCTGTGCCCCACATAAAACCATAATTTATATTTTTATAAACAAGATTCATACCAGAGGCCTGCGAGGGTCCCTGGGTGGTCCCCACCAGTGTCTGTGGGCCTCCAGGTGTCTGGGGGCCATTGGTGTCCTTAGGTGGTAACTGCGGGTGTCTGGGGGTGTCTGGGGGTCCTTGGGTGGTTCCCACGGGTGTCTGCGGGTCCCCAGATGGTCCCTGTGTGTGTCCGTGGGTTCTCGGGTGGTTCCCATGGGTGTCTGGGAGTTCTCAGGGGGTTCCCTTGGGCATCTGGGGTCCTCGGGTGTCTCCATGGGTCCTCGGGTTGTTCCCGCGGGTCCCCGCTGGCCTGCAGTACCAATCTTATTATAAAAAAAAAAAAATATGGCATACATTTCAATATATACACCTCCCCCCCACCCCCACCAAACACATACAGTACAGTAATGGGCAAAATAACTATTATATAGATATTAAAACAAACATTAGCCAAACAGCATAAATAAAGTAAATAAAACTGTTCTACTTACCCCTGCCATTATGAAGGGTGTCCTCGTCAGCATACTGCAGGGCCATGTCCTCCAATGCCAGCAAGAATACATACAAAAATACAATCTAATGGCCAATAACCCCTTAATCACCGTAGCGATTAACCACCATAGTAATTAAGGGGTTAACCCCCGTCCCCCGCTCCCTAACCTGGAGGCCTAACCACCCACTCCAGATCCACCATACTGTAACGCTCGGCCTGCCCACAAGCCAGACGAGACCCCGGGACTGAGGTGGAAAGGGTAAAACCACACACCTAGCAACAAACGGGGGCACGGCCGGAGTGTGGAAGTAGCGTAGGTGGTCCAGGTAACAAGAATGTTAAATGATACCGTACTTGACAGCTCCGGTGTAGAAGGGTTAAGTTCGTATGCAAAGGGTCGTGGATTGGAGAGGGCAGCGTAATCGATTGTCCGTAAGCCTGGGTCGTGGAGTGGAGAAAGCAGCATAGTAGATTGTCCGTGTGCCATGTCCAAGGGTTGTAGAAGTCAGCAGCGTAGAAAGTTCAAAGCGAGGTTCAAAGAGTTCCAGAGAGCAGCGTAGTAGAGTCCAAAATAAAAGGTCAAATCAAGGGAGGTCAGCAGAATTTCAAGGGACAGGAGCAAGCACTGAAAAGACAAGAGAGGCCAGGCAAGAGCAGACAGCACCAAGGTACAGAAGCTATGCAGATCAAAGAGGAAATGGTGAAGGGGAACTAGGACCAATCAGGGGAAGGGGAGTGACCTAATAGGAGAGCAGAGTGTGAAAGTTTGGGACCAATGGGAGTGAGGGGAGGAACAGAGGAGTGAGCTAGGTAAGACCCAGAAAGAGGAGAATTGCTAGAGGCAAAGGGAGTGGTCAGAGTAAGGGGAGGAGCGGAGGGACGGACAAGGGAAGGGACAGAAAGGGAAGGCGAACCTGGGAGGCCAGGCTGATGGGGAAGGGGCGTGCAGGGCATGTGCGTGACGTTCGAGGAGGCGGAGAATGGGGAAGGCGCACCGGAGGGTCCAGGAGCAGACAGAAGAAGGGGAGGAGCAGAGGGACGGACAGGGGAAGGGTCAGGTAAGGAAGAAGAAGCGGGGAGGCGGAGCTGACGGGACCGGAACGGAGACACGAAAGGAACGTGTGCCGCGTCAGCGGAGGCAAAGTCAGGCGCCCGGCGCTAACTAATGGCTAACTGGATGGCCTGTGAAAAAGGTAAGGATGCGCTGGACGCGGGTATACCCGCAGCGCGGATCCTTACACATACCCACCCTGTACCCATTGATTGGCATAGGGGGTGGGTTGTGTATTGGTGGTTATTACATCTTTTAATTTTAATACTAGTGTAGGGGTCTCCAGAGCATACCCTTGTTAATTAGAGGTCCAGGGACCCTCTGCTTCCCGAAATACAGGCCCCGTTATGGGGTGCCGGTATCTCTACTACTACTCACTATCTTTAGTGACCCCACTAAAAACAGAACCGTGTTCGCCTGGTTCCGTCTCCACTGAAAATGAGATAAGGTAGATGCTGCACACCAAACAAAATTGGTAAATGAAAGTAATACAGTTACCGGTGCTCCTGCGAGTGAGTGGAAGCCTGCAGAAACTCCAACAGTACATCTAGATGGGCAACGCAAAGCACAACGGATTTGTCAATAATCTAATTTATTTTAAGGCAGAAACATCACCGATGTGAAAATTAGATTATTGATAAATCCGTTGTGCTTTGCGTTGCCCATCTTCATGTCCTTCTCCACTGCAGCCATCAATTTAAACAGGCAGCTCGAGTGCTCATCTTCTGCAGTCCTTGGTGGTCATGTTGATACTGCTGGGGATCCACCCTCAAATAATTCTCCTCTCACCTTTTTGAATGTGCATTTGTAGTGTCGCCATTATAGAAATCTTCTCTTAATTTGGTTACATTTCTTTTTTTTTTGTTTTTACATCTAATTAGGCTGCTCTTACACGTGACCTTTGTGTGACTCATGCAGTTCTTGGAACACATTCCATCAATTTGATTTCTCTGACACTTTGCATAAGCCCTTCAACTAGTTTATTTACCCTTATGACACCTTGCTTGTTAGCACTAGTTATTCATTATCATATTATATATTCAAAACAGAGAAGCAACAAAATGCCAAACAGGGCTAACTGGCCAGCACGTTTGTTGATAAAATTATACATATAGAAATGTAAGTTAATAATTTCTGAGGATTGCAGTTTATATTTGAATGGCATATTGCATTAAATTACCAAGTGTGATCACACATACAGATGTTAAACAATTGGTCATTAAGAATATTCAGAAAATGTACTACTAAATATATATAAATAAATAAATAAATAAATATGCAAAGTCCACAAATATTTTCAAACATCCACAACATAAATGTTTGCCATTTAATATGTTTTGCAACACAAACAAATACTGATACATCTGAAAAAAGTACAATCTCAGTTATTTCTTTAACCCTCCCTGCCCGGCTCTTTAGGAAGGTTACATAGGTGTACTTGGGTATTGGACATCAGCATAGATTTACCTTGTCTCAGGGTGCTGGCTGTGGTCGGCTGGGCGATGGACGTCAGGAGTTTTTATAGTACAATTTAATCTTTATTCATGTTCTCGGGAAGGAGAACCCTGCATTCACATTAACAATAAGGTTAACACGGTTGTACCTTTTTTTTATCCATACTGTTATCACTCTGGTGGTTCTTCCCTGGGTGCCTTCTATTAACATTCCTGGGAGGTGCATACACTAGCTACTGATAGGAATATATGTATTGGACTAGGCCCCCTTTGTTTCGTTTCTTAGCACTATCCATGTGATCTTTCTGACATCCATTCCTGTTCAGGGGAGGCTATTACCACCCTCCTTTCCAGACAGGATAATGCTACTTTCTCAGGGGGTGTAAACTTTCTATATGGAGATTCACTGATTCCCTGACATCCTAGAGCCCTATCTATGCAGCTATTTGTGGCATGCAGGGGCACCAACAGGGTGGGTCTGCCGGGGTTGGCATGCTGGGCCCGGTGAGTCAGGGGGCCCGGCCGCCCAGGCTGTCGGCGGCCGAGCCCGTGTCAGAAAGAAAAGCCTGTGTGTAACACGTGTCCCCCCCAACCTCACTTAGGGACCATTGTGTGGAAGTGGGCGCATTACCTCACTGTTGTGGTGCTCTACCTGTTTGTTCGCAGGAGGTCTGAGTGGTCGGCTTGATGTTATGAGACTGACAGGACTGGCTCACACAGGACTCTGGGTTCTTCACAATGGTGTCAGCATCTCCAGCAGTGATGGATCCCACGAAGTGTAGGCGTCAGCCCCCGTCACTACACACATACCTCCCTCCAGCTCAGGAACTGACACCTTACAGGGTCTTTATTACAGACCATCTTCATCAGCACAATTAGCAGCATATTCCACTTCACTCGTCCCAGGACTTCTAGACGGTGCATTCTCTCTCTACTACTCTGCTCCAGGTGGTCATTAGGCTAGCCAGCCCAATATGAGCATGCTTACCCCGCCATGGGGAAGACTCACAGCTCCCACCTTAGTCATCCTCCTTCACCCTAGCCAGGGCTCAGGAAGGGACACTCTCACCCTCCTTACTCCAGGAGGAGCAGGGGGCAAGCGCAATCTCACCCTCTCCAGGGCAGAGGAGAACCCCTAACTTTTAGGCTACTCCCCCTAGAAACTTCTGGAAGGGACGGGCTCATGGATTGTACCCACCTACACTTTACACAGGCCATGAGGCACCACCTACCTTCCTTCACTTTCTGGGGAAGCACTAAGGGGGGTCAAGGGCCCACAGAGCTGGGGTGGGGAGAGCTGATTGGGGGAGAGCTGCTGGGGGAGAGAGCTGCTGGTGGGGACAGAGCTGCGGGGGGGAGAGAGAACTGCGGGGAAGGGGAAGGAGAGCTACAGGGGAGGAGAGCTGCTGGGGGGAGCTGTGGAGGGGAGAGAGAGAGCTGTGGGGGGGAGAGAGAGCTGTGGGGGGGAGAGAGAGCTGCGGGGGGAGAGAAAGCTGCGGGGGGAGAAAGAGCTGCGAAGGGAGAGAGCTCAGGGGGGAGATAGAGCTGGGGGGGAGAGCTACAAGGGCGGGGGAGTGCTGCTGGGGGGGGGAGAGCTGTGGGGGGGGAAAGAGAGAGCTGCGGGTGAGGAGAGAGCTGCCAGTGCTGGAAGTTGGGCCGGGCGCCCCTGTCGTATTGTGGCCCCCTATGTGCTGCTGGGTTCCTGCTCTCCCACGCTGCGGCTTTAAAGTTGCATCCGAATTTGTTTTTTCGTGTTCGTACAGGGGGGGGGGGAGGTTGCGGCTCCTTACATTTGTCCTGGGCCCCATGATTTCTGTTGGCAGCCCTGGTGGCGCATCTGTATTCCCTCTCTGGGACCTGCATATATCTGTTGTGCATATTAAAGGGATCCTAACTGTTAAGGTGCTGTCCCTAACTAAAACACAAACAGGGGGGCCTAATCTCTTCTTTACTGGGGGGGACTTTCCCCAGCCTCTACTCCCCGAGGCCTCTACTCGCCTCTCCTTTTGTAACCTAACCATCTGACTCTGACGTGTTATCACAGGGTGGAGCCTATCATCCAATGCTTACTATTAACGCCTTAGATTACATTAGTAACCAACACAAGGAGGAGGGGGGTTGCATATCAATATACTTATATCTGCTGAAGAGCAAAAAGAAAAACATGAAAATACCGCAACCGATCTTTTACTGCAACCAACCTTTTTCTGCTGCAGGACAACCCATGGACACACAGGGCGCTCTTCTTTTGTACCAAGTTTAAAGTTGTTGTTTCTTCTGAGATGAAACACAGCAGTAGGAGCATTTACTTAGAGGGCACTGGTCCGAACATGGGTCAAGCTTTTGGTGGGAACTGTGATAAATCTCTGGGAGGTCTTAGTTTAGGAGAAGCCCATCATTTAAGCAGGAAACTTTTCCATCCACCTCCGCTTGGACATTTGTTGCCTTCATGTCTAGCTGGTAAGTCCTGGGGCAGCCATGCAGAAACACCCTTCAGACACTGTAGCTCTACATGGTTAACAGCAGCAACTCAAAACTGGAACTGGACCACACATTGCTGTTATAATTGTAGCCAGGTATTCCTTTTTGGCTACTAATCTACCCTCACTAACACATAAGCCCTGGTATCAGTGCAGGCAGTGTTAGGTGCAATTTGGGTTTTCCCTTGCAGTAAGCCGCTCCCTTGAGTGACAAGGGGGGGTGGGCTTAGGCCTGTGTTCTGCCCATCCTGGGCTCAGACCTTGGAACCTCCCCCGGGGTACTTAAGGGGCTGCATTACCAAATTTAGTCAATGTTTTCTCCCCTGAGAGAGACTGTTCGAAGAAGCGTGTGTTCAGTGATCTGATCACCTTCCATCCCCTCCCTTAGGGGAGTGCGAGTGGGGACTATACCTCCTACTCCACCAGGGAATAGTAGTGGAAGAGCTAGGATAGACTCTCAGGCCTTTGCCTGAGGGTTGAATCAAGGCACCATCCGGAGGAAGGAAGAGACCAGGGAATCAGTTCAAGACTGTATTCTATGTGCAGTTATACAATAAAGCCGTTCCTGTTTTATAATATACTCCTGCCTGAGACACAATCAATCAGGGGGAGTATTAGAGGGTTCTCCTGCAGGGATTTCCTCCAACACTCCTGGAGCCTGCAAGAGATGGAGGTGCTGAAATCAGGGGCTTAGACCTTCGACCCTACCCCGAGGTACTTAAGGGGCTGCATAGTCAAATTTAGGGAGTTCTCTCCCCAGAGAGAGAGCCAAGGAGCGTGGAGTCAGGGCTCTGACCACCTTCCTTCCCCGCCCTTAGGGGAGTGGGACAACTATCCCTCACCCCACCAGGGGATGAGGGAAGAGCAGAGGATAGACCCTTGAGGCCTCAAGCCTCCTGGGTTGATTCCAGGGACCATCCAGAGGAGGGAAGAGAATTGAACCAGTTATATGCTGTATTCATTGCTGTTGAAGAATAAAGCTTTCCAGTTATTTTATATACCCTGCCTGAGACTGCAATTAATCAGGGGGAGTATCAGTAGTGAGTTCTCCTGCAGGGATTGCCTCCGGTATTACTGGAGCCTGCTGGATGGAGGCGCAGCACCAGTGATAGAGAACCAGCCATCACCGCAAAAGCCTATCCTGTCTTCCACACTACCATCGGCGGAACCTCTGAGCTTCTGTGAACCAGCAGGTAACCAACACATGACACCCTGTAATAGTGTAATCTCCCAGAGGGTGGGGGAAAACCTGTTACATAATGTTGTAAAATGTTTCTTTTTTTTCAATCGTGTTCTAGTGGCACCTATGCTAAGAAACACCTTAAACCATTCATTTGATCCCAAAAAGACTCTGTGCTTTCAATTTCACTAGTTTAACCATAAATAAGGGACCTTTAGTTCATCCAAGTATACATGATAAACTGTACATAATACCGCACACCTCCCTATAGAAGTTTGCTGCTGGTATAAAGATAGACAACAAGAGACAGGGGGTGCCCAATGCTGCATCCAATTGACAAAACATATATAATGAAATACTTCAATAATAATAATATTAAATACTTGGTTATTTAGTTAACCCTTTGGCCAAAGGCGTCATAAGCCTGCATACCAACGTCAAGGTATAACCAAAATAATGCAGGTCCTACACTACACTGTGAACCCTTCCTTTTACCTCTGTGAGAGGGGAAGAACCATAATGGGTCTTGTTCCTACAGCAAGTGAAATGACCTTCCAAGTTAAAAAGGTGAAGGAGGAGGAGTGAGCTCTGGACGTTGGTGTGCAGGCTTATGACGCCTTTGGCCAAAGGGTTAACTAAATAACCAAGTATTTAATATTATTATTATTGAAGTATTTCATTATATATGTTTTGTCAATTGGATGCAGCATTGGGCACCCCCTGTCTCTTGTTGTATACCATTGCCACGCTAAGTAGCTCTCTGGTTGACATAAATATATATTCATTATGTGGTGGGTGTGGGAGTTTGAGCTTGCTGGGAATCTGTGGTATAAAGATAGGCCTTACATATAGAAAAACAAAAAGAACGATTTCTGCGCTCCTACCAATTAGGCTAAAATAAAATAGTGTTCTCATGAATAAGGGTTATTTAGTTAAACCCTTTGGCCAAAGCGTTATAATTCTGCAGCCCCGTCAAGGCATAACCATATTTGCAGGTACCTACACCGAATATATGTAATTATTGTCCCATGGACTGGTGAAAAATATGAGTTAGCCCTGAAGGGGTTAAATAAAGCATATGCTTTACACCTCAGTGCCAGTCTGCACATCACCCTCCATTGAAGAGTAGGTGAATGTATAAGGCTGGCAGAAAGTAATATGTGTAAGTTTTATTATATTCACACCAGGGAATCTGTGCACCCGCATTTTACCAGTATAATAAGGTAACTATGATACTGGCTCTGGCCAGCTTTTAATTGCACTACTCACAAAAGCAATTTCTTGAATCTTCTTTTTTCAATCTTCTTTACTTGTAATCCATAGGGACATGTTGTCTCGACGGCTTCTTAGCTAAAATGAGACGGAACAGGTTTTATGTAAGGCCTGTGACATTCATTTTAAGGTCAGATGGTAAAGCTCCAATCCGATTGGACGCTGTACCATGTGACAGGCTTTTTTTCTTTTTAAGGCTGTGACGTTATCTCCAAAGAAGGTACGTCACATCCTTAAAACCACATGGCTGCCATCACATGGTACTACAGACAATCAGATTGGGGACAATCCGGGTGGTTGAAGTACCATGTGACGTTCCTTTTTTTTTAAAGGACGTGACATCATCTTTATGGGTGATGTCACATCCTTTTTTTTTTTTTTTTAAACGCTGTCATCACATGGTACAGGAACAATGGGATTGTTAGATATAACACGTGGTAAGGTAAGAAAAATATTGAATGTATGTAATTTTTGTTTTTCAGGTTTTATAATTGTAGTTTACACTTTTATTTTTTGGCTTGACCATTGACTGCCAATGTATTTATCTGTACCCCTTATAGATACATACAGTGACAGGCAATGCATTTTTTGGCAAATGGTTGTTTTTAATTAATTGTTATGTTTGGTATTTCTGTTTATTGTTTTGAGTTATTGTTATGTATTTGTAGGGCTTGTTTTTATTAAATATTTTGATTGTTTAGGCATTTGATTTCTTTTATTGATGTGTTGCTTAGGCTTTTGATTTATTTTATTCTTCTGGTGTTAAGGGGTTTGATTTCTTTGATTGTTCTGGTGTTTAGGTGCTTGGGTATTCTGTATTGTTCTGTCTTTTTGGGGCTGTTGTTTTTTGGGGGTCTTTATGCCTACCGGGTGGGTAGTGGGAGGGATTAACCCCTTCATTACTTTAGCAGTACTAGTCGCTAAGTTAATGAAGGGGTTAACACCTCCCGCAAATCCCCCGCCAAGCCTAAACACCCACCATGGGCCAAATACCACTTTCACCCACCCCCACTACCCTCAATACACCTAGCACTGGTAGTTAGCCCCATTCATTGCCTTAGCGGTAAACCGCTAAGGTAAATGAAGCTGTCTGTAAATGTATGTTCATTGCATCGAATTGATGCCGGGGGTCTCCAGAGCTGGTATTAATATGTATCAGCTCCGGAGACTCCCGGCATCAATCCGATGCAGGAAAAATGCATTTTTTCTAAGTCCTGCTCTCAGATCCCATTTCGCCACCCTTGGGCTGACGAGATAAATCTTTGATCATCACTTGAGTCTAGGCTGTATTGTTTTACGAGGAAGTAATATATTGAGAGTTACCTCTCGTTTTCAAGAATGTCCTGGGCACTGAGTTATGATGACAGATACATGGTTACAAATACATAGTTACATTAAGTGAACAGAGTTATACATTATATAGAAGACATTCCATGCACAGTAAGAGATAATATATGTTATCGGCGTATGTAACAGTTACAGACCAGATTAAAATGTGAGACAGCCTTAGTTTTGAAAGAACATAGACTGGTGGTGGAAGTGAGAGTCTCCGGTAGATTGTTCCATTTGTGAGGTTAACGTTAAGTGTTAAGATAAGTGCTGCATGTGGTTTGGGTGAGGAGCTTGTGCAGATAGACAGGTAGCTTGACCATAAAGTATTTGAAGGCAAGACGGGAAAGATGAACTTTGCGCCTAGACTCAAGTGATGACCAATCACAAATTCTTTGAGCATTTCGCAGTGATGTGTGTTGTAGTTGCATTTTAGGACAAAATGGCATATTGAATTGTAGAGGGTATCAAGTTTGCTAATGTGGGTTTGGGGTGCCGTGCCATATACTATGTCCCCATAGTTATAATTGGCACTAGCATCTGCTGTGTTATATGCTTTCTGACCAGCATTTTTAGGGAGGATTTGTTCATATAAATAACACCTAGTTTGGTATAGGTTTTGGATGTCAGGGTATCAATGTGCATCCCAAATGTTAAATGGGAGTCAAACAATATGCCCAAATATTTGAAAATAGTAACAGGAGTTAGGGTAGTTTTAGTGTTGGTTCTGATCTGGAGCTTATACATTGGAAGCTTTAAAAATCTAGCCTTGGTCCCAAATACCATTGTTACTGTCTTGTCAGTGTTTAAAAACAGTTTGTTTTGGGAAATCCAATTTTCAAGTCTCAAAAAGTCAGATTGAAATATGTGTTCAAGATCGGAGAGGTTAGGGCTGTGTGCATATAAGTTTGTGTCATCTGCATACATGTGTATTGAAGCTCCCTTCAAGCTGTAGGAAGATCATTGATGAACACTGAGAAGAGTAGGGGCCCCAGAACAGAGCCCTGCAGGACACCGCAGGTGATATGCAAGGGGTTGAAGTTAGAGCCTGAGATGGCCACATGTTGGAATCTACCTGATATTTAGGAATTAAACCTATTTAAAGCATGTTTCCCTATTCCAGAGCACAGGAGTTTGTTTAGCAAGATGACATGATCAACAGTATCAAAAGCCTTTGCAAAATCTAGGACTATTGCACAAGTAAGTTGTCCCAGTTCCATTCCACACTGGATCTTATTGCAAACTTTTAGCAGGGTAGTTACCGTGGAGAGTTTGGGGCAAAAGCCAGATTGGAATTGTGTAGGGAAATTTGTCATTGTATAGTAGTCGCTTAATTGGGAGTGAACACATTTTTCCATTTGAAATAGTATTTGTAGAAGAGAGATTGGCCTGTAGTTTGCGACAGTGTTCTTGTCCCCACTTTTGAAGATTAGGACAACTATGGCAGTTTTCCAGGTCTTAGGGATATGGCCTGCAGACAGAATAGAGTTGACTAGGGAAGCAATCGGTTTGGCAATGGCTGAGGCACCAAGTCGTAGGAACTTAGATTGCTGTAAGTCAAGTCCACATTGGCTGCTTTGTTTTAGTTTGAGTAGCACTTGTGTAATCTCCACTTCAGATACTGGACGAATTGAAAATTGTGGGCAGTGTTGGGAGAGGGTGTGGCTGTAGGGGTACTTTTAGGATGCGGTTCATGTTTGTTGTATGGGCTGCGTTTTGCTAATAAGTTAGTAGCACACCCCAAAAAGTATTCATTGAATGCACTTGCGATGTCAGTGGGGTTTGTCAGAGTAATATCCTCCTTAATGATATCACATAGTTGTTGATGGCTAGAAGGCTGGAATATATTGTTGATAACCTTCCAGAAGTTAACTGGGTTTGAGGTATTCTTGCGGGGATTAACAGAGTAATATTGTGCTTTTGCGTGTCTTATTTGTCTTCTGCACATATTCTGCAGGCATCTGTAGCTATTAAGATCCTTGATAATGCCTCTACTTTAAAGCTTTTCCACAAGGCATCCCTATGATGCCTTGTGGAAATATAAGGTGTAATATACTTTCACATATTTGTAGACAATTGCATTAAAGATTTCATAATTTTTCATGTATTTAGAGAATGCATGTTTGGATGAGGTAATCTACTTGAGACTGTATTGGGGTTTTTTTGTTCAACATTTCAGCTCCTCCCATAGATTAAATGATAGTATACAGAGCTTTCTGACCATCATATGTATCTTCTTCAAGCTTCAGTACACTTGTCATGGAAAAAAAATATTGATTTAGTACACATAAATAAAGGTATAAGTATAAATACGAAACTTAAAATGTGGCAACCTGCTGAAATGTATGTCAATGCCAAGTCACTTGTTTCTATAAAAGAGTGTTTATCAATTTCAATAAAGCTACTAACAGCAAACATACAATAGAACATGTTTGATTATCATTTAAATAAATGTTAAAAAAAAAAAGGAGGGAAGGAAATGAGGGTAGGGGGGGAAGGGTATTTAAAATAAAGAGGTGATGGGGAGGGAAAAGAAGAGCATCTAAGACCATGAGTACTCGAGACGTAAAAACATAGGGGTCTATGTATAAAGAATTGTTTTTGAAAATGAATTGAAAGAGTGTATTGCTTTTAAAAATGACTTTATCGCCTAAAATCCTTAGGGGAATATGTTGGTTTGTCATTATTCCTGTTCTAACATTTGGTGCACGTTTTCTTATCCTACGTATGGTATTTCACATGTTAATTGATTAGATATTGTCTGCATCTTCTTGCGTCATTAAAAACTTTGACTCATTTATGGAGCACAATAGTGGTGTATGGTTGTGATTTATTATAACATATCATTTGCACATGTGCATTACAGACAGCTTCTAACTCGACCCCCCCCCCAAGAGCACAACACATCAGAATCAGATTTCTAGATTGTTGCACAAAGATGCATGCATTTGCTACTCTTCTTTGCGTCAATTTGTATAACCAAATTACTTTCACATTCAGATACACAAAAGGGTGCTAAGCTTCAGCACACCTTTACACGGATTCATATGAATTTGAGCAAAGGTGAGTTAAAACTTAGCGCCCTTTTGTGGATCTGGGCCATAGGCTGCGTCCAGGGTTGCAGCAGCCGTGCGGAGGCGCGCTGAGGCTGAGGGAAAGCGGGTGCTTTCCCTGGCCTTGGTTAGCGCGCCATCCGTAGGGTGTTGGGGGGTGGGCCAGTGATGTCACGGAGCTGGTTCGCCCTCATTGGGCGAACCGCTCACGTGACCGGCCCTGCGCTCCTGTGAGCGCTTGAAACTAAATTTTTTCTAAGTCCCACGCTTCCGCACGCTTGCGCGAGCCCCTGCTAAAGCCGCTCTCATTGCGGCTGCAGGGGCTCACTGGTAAGCGTAAGCGAGCCTCAGTTGGGGTCAGCGCCTAAGCGCTGACCATGCCCGAGGCCTTATAGACACCTTATGCATAGGCCCTCTAGTGTCCATTTCTCGAGGAATTTAGCATAACCTCTATATTATTCCAACTAAAGCCCCTACACTCTTTGAAAATTACTTGTAGTATAATTTAAATAGCTCCTAAGTTGCATTATATTAATAATACCCCATATTTTATTACAGACCTTTGTATATATCAGGGAAGATTTAGGTGTTTCAAGCATCTTGCTATAGTGCATCTCATAGCTGTTAAGATATGGGCAAAAATGTCTAGCATTCCATTAATCTATACACTGAATTAGTTGTCCCAATATTATATTTCAAGGATTCCAGTCCGAGGATACCCCAATTAAGGAGTTGATTAACTTGAAAATGTCATACCATCGTTTTTTTTTCTTCAACTTCGGTCCGAATTGCATAATATAGGACAAAGAACCTATTTTAACCCATTGTCATCAGACTAATGGAAAAATGATTGGACTTCTAGCATGCAATTTTAAAGGAGTGAGATACCACCAATATTAAAATGTATAACCATTTGTCTTTGCATTAGTGCAGATAAAACTCTAAGCAGCTGCGGCCAGATACCCTCCCAGTCTCACAAGTCAGTCTCACTATTAAACTCATGCTCCCATACAATCATATAGCCATTCTTCTCTAAAGTATTTAATGGGGTCAATAACAGGAATAATTACATGGAATCAAGTCATATTTTTTTGTCTTGCCCCTTTGCAATGTACTATCAAAGTCAGTCTCTCTCTCTCTCTCTCTCTCTCTCTCTCTCACTCACTCTCTCGTGTTCTTTAAAATATGGATGTATCGTCCACTGAAATCAGTAAGCCAGAATGCAACAGCGCTTAACAATATTTAGTAGTGTATGGCCTTTATTGAACAATGCTGTAAAGTCATCTCCCCGTCCTAGAGTTCCATTAATTTAAATTGAGCTAAACTCTTCTCTTTCACTGTGAGAAACGCTGAATAGGGGCTTATGTCTCATAAAGCAATATTCCTATTTTATTCTGCAGCTACTATCAGACAAGCTGCTGTCATGAATAACAAAACTGAAACACCTAAGTAATCCACAGCATTTAATCACTTGATTCGGTTCTGTTTTCTTTGCAAAGCCTCTCCACCTTAATCTGCCACATCTGGAACGCCATCCAGTGAGCTGTGATGTCATCACCATATTGTTAGAATATTAGTTGCTACTTGTGTGCACATCACAATGGCGTAGGGTCATGCATGAGAATAGAAATTAGGGCTCAGCTCAACATCATAGAAAGGAGTAGTCAATTTTACCAGTGCGTTGGCTGCCAAATTTGCATGATACTACAGCCCCTCTAGTCAGTGCTTTACTTATCAGTCACTGGGACTCAGTTGGTGTAGAAGACAATAAATAAGGCACTTTTCAGGCACACCAGGCTCGTTGAGACAAGTGTGTCAAAGGTGGGAACAGAGAGCGCCTCATGAAACTCCAGCAAGCCATTCCAA
This sequence comes from Ascaphus truei, assembly GCF_040206685.1. Lineage (NCBI taxonomy): Eukaryota > Metazoa > Chordata > Amphibia > Anura > Ascaphidae > Ascaphus > Ascaphus truei. The sequence continues at coordinate 187,229,581 of NC_134484.1, forward strand.
ATATTCATCTAGACACAACACCTGTGTAGGGCTGAAAGATAAATGACATGGGCGGAGTGAGGATTTTATTAGAATTCATTGGCGATGACTGTGCATATTACATCAGAGCAGAATGAAACTTTCTATTCCTGTCAAGCCATATTCTAAATAGCAAGATGATTTACATGGGGAGTTACAGTAGGTGTACTAAAGATTTATGTTTCAGTACACGGTCTTAATTTATTTTTTCCCTCTTTCCACCTTTATTGTTAGAATTATTATAAAATTGTTAGAGAAAGCATCAGGGCTATGATGAGGTTATACTATTATAGTGGGTGTTTTTTTACAAGACATCATCATGTTCCAAAGTGAAAAGAGCTGATCATTCTCTAAAGAACTCACATGTCTAACTATTTTCTAAAAATCAATAGATATAGGAGGTCATCTATCACCCACCTACCTCTACTCATCCCCCTTCTGCGTTTCTCTCTATTTGAATCCTGGCTCTCTTTCTTTCTCTCCTCAGACTCCCCTGTTCTTCTTCTTGTGGACTTCAACTGCCACATATTGATGACTACTCTCTCCTTTGAGCTTCCCACCTTCTCTCTCTAACCTCTTCTCTTGGCCTTCAACAGTGTACTGGAGCCAGAACCCACAAAGATGGCCACTACCTAGACCTGGTTTTAACTAAAAACTTTTCTCACTTATTTCTCTATTTCCCCTTTTGTCTCTCAGACCATTCTCTCATCTCATTTTCTTTCTCTCATTTCTCCCATTCTCCATTTCCATCTACCCCTCGTTTCTGCAGAAACCTGCGCTCTATTAACCTACCAGCTTTTGATTCCACATTATGCTCCTCCCTCTCGTCTCTCAGTTCTGCTCCAGATCCTGAAAACCTGGTCAGGAACTACAACTCTGCCTTATCCGCCTCTCTTGATCTACATGCCCCACTTTCTCTCTGCCATCCTTGCCCTTCTAACCCCAGACCCTGGCTAAATTTCCACATTCCTCTGAACGCCTCTGGAGGAAATCTCACACTCCCGCAGACTTCCTTCACTATAAATGTATGCTATCCTGTTTCAACTCTGCCCTCTCTCAGGCTAAACAAACCTACTTTTCTTCACTAATCAACACGCACAAGTCTAACCCACGCTGATTCTTCTCTGTCTTTGACTCTCTACTCAAACCACCCTCAGCTGCCTCTTCTTCTTCCTCCATCTCACCTCAGGACTTTGCTGACTATTTTAAGGAAAAGGTGGAATCCATATGTCAGAACATCCCCTATGTTACCTCCTCCCACCCTACACCTCTTCCTAAACCACCTCCTGCCTTCCTTGACACTTTTTCTGCTGTCTGGGAGGAGGATGTCACTGCTGATCTCCTCTTCTCCCTCTACCACTTGTTCTCTTGACCCCATTCCCTCCCATCTCCTAAAACCTCTTCCTCCTACTATAACCCCTACACTCACACACATTTTTAACTCCTCCCTCTACTCTGGTACATTTCTCTCCTCCTTCAAACATGAAACAGTTATACCATTACTCAAAAACAGCAAGCTTGGCCCTACCTGTCTTTCTAACTATCGACCTGTCTCCCTCCTGCCTTTTGCCTCTAAACTCCTTGAACGTCTTGAATTCTCTCGCTTGCTCCACTTTCTCAACACCTATTCTCTACCTATTCTACAATTTAGCTTCCGCACTGCTCACTCGACTGAAACAGCCCTAACTAAAATAACTAATGACCTCCATGCTACCAAAGACAGAGGTCATTACACTCTGCTCATATTACTTGACCTCTCTGCAGCATTTGACACCGTGGACAACCCTCTTCTCCTTAACATTCTCCTTAATCTTGGTATTCGTAACAAAGCTCTATCCTGGATCTCCTCTTACCTCTCCCATCATACTTTCAATGTCTCTTCTGCTAACATCTCCTCCTCCTCTTTCGATCTTTCCGTGGGAGTAACCCAGGGCTATGTCATGGGACCTCTTCTCTTTTCTCTGTACACACTTTCTCTAGGTGACCTAATCACATCACGTGGGTTTAAATATCACCTCTATGCTGATGACACACAAATTTACTTTTCAACCCCTGACCTTACACCTGCTGCACAGACCAAAGTTTCTGAATGTCTCTCTGTGATATCATCCTGGATGGCCCTCCGCCGACTTAAACTTAACATGGCAAAAACAGAGCTCCTCATACTACATCGCAAACTTAGCCTTACTATCTCCTTCCACATTACTGTTGGAAGTACTATCATTCACCCAGTAACCCAAGCATGCTGCATAGGGGTCACACTCGACTCCTCTCTCACATTCTCTTCTCACATTCAAAACATATCTAAAACCTGTAATTTTTTTCCTCCACAATATTACAACGATACGCCCTTTGCTCTGTTTCTCGACTGCTAAAACTCTGACTCAGGCCCTCATTCTCTCCTGTCTTGATTACTTTAACCTCCTGCTGTCTGGCCTTCCTGCCTCTCACCTGTCTCCCCTAGAATCTATCCTAAATGGTGCTGCCAGAATCACTCTTCTTTTTCCTAAATTTGTCTCAGCGTCTCCCCTGCTGAAATCACTCTCCTGGCTTCCTATCAAATCCCGCATCTCACACTCAATTCTCCTCCTCACTTTTAAAGCTTTACACTCTTCTGCTCCTACTTACATCTCAGCCCTAATTTCTCACTATGCACAATCCCAACTCTTGCGTTCTGCTTAAGGATGTCTTCTCTCTACCCCCTTTGTATCTAAAGCCCTCTCCCGGCTTAAACCTTTCTCACTAACTGTCCCACACCTCTGGAATGCCCTTCCCCTCAATACCCAACTAGCAAACTCTCTATCCACCTTTAAGACCCACCTTAAGACATACTTGCTTAAAGAAGCATATGAGTGGCTAATATTATACACGATACATAAAGCTTGCCCCCCTGCAGACACACTTACCTGAATGCCCTTCTACTGTCTTTGTACGTTCTCCCCACTAATTAGATTGTAAGCTTTTCGGAGCAGGGACTCCTCTTCCGAAATGTTACTTTTATGTCTGAAGCACTTATTCCCATTTTGTGTTATTTGTACTATTTGTTATTTATATGATTGTCACGTGTATTACTGCTGTGAAGCGCTATGTACATTAATGGTGCTATATAAATAAAGACATACATACATACATACATGAAACTATAACTGTTTTGCTATTGTTGCTCTTTTTTAACCTGCATCAAAAAGTTTCACCAATCTGTGTGAAAAAAAATGATATGATATATAGAAGAGTCTTGGTTAAACAGAAAAAATAATCATTGATGTGTCTAAAGGTACCTTCCAGAAGCTTTATTGATATCACCATACTGAAGTTGTTTAATAAATTCAGTAATTGAAAAGATTTAAAAAATATAGGTTGTACCATTATAACAATAGAGATGAATTATAGGGAAAGGTGGTATTATTTTGACTATGGAATTGGATATTTTTGTTACTTTTTATATATACCTTGCCAGAGTTCTAGTTGAATCAGATATATTTTTATTACTTCCAGTAACACATAGAGTTTTAAAAAAAATGCAAAAATCAATGCACTCCAATTTATACCCCATAACTAATCACTGACCCCTATGCTTTTATCGATAATATGGAAATTAGATCTTCCTGTGTCCAAGTTTGAAATCGTGCCTTACAAACACAAGTAATCGTGTTGATCCAACACATTTTCCCAGGCTCCTGTCACTCAATCTGGCCACCCTCATGAAAGAAGTTTTTTCTCACTTCTGCTAAGAGACTGAGAATTGAATTCTCCCTATTGTCACACCCCCTTTTTTATGTTATGCAACTATCTGTCACTCAGTGAGCGCTAATACTGTAGCACTGACAAAGACAAAAAGTAGCACAGATAGATAGTGATCAGCCCATTCTGACCCTTTATATCCCCTTCCTAAATCACTCAAATGTAGGAAAGGGAGTTGGAGATTGTGAGAATGGTTTTGGCAGTTCGTTGGTTCAATAAAGAGTAGGCTCTTATCATTGCAAATAATTGTAGCTTGCAAGGGCTGTGGTGGCCACATATTTAGTGGGAAGGCAAATATTTTACCGAATCCCAGTTTAGATCCTAATACTGTACTTAAGGTGTTAAGTATATTATTGTTGTTTATACCAGCCTTCAAAAGACCATGCTACAAATAAATACATGTACCATGTGTCCCAATCATCTTAGAGAAAACAAACCCAGCTCAGTTTCTGTACAACTCAAGAGGGTTTCTACAAAATCAATATTATTTAACATTGTTAAATACCTAATACACTTTTAATATCACTACACATGCCTGTTCAGAGTCCAATGGTTCACAATTATTGCAGTCTAAGGCTCCGCTTATTGTGCCGGCGACGGCGACGCAACCGTCGCGTCAAAACAAGTGCATTGTTGCCGTTGTCGGAGCTTATAGTGCACGCGACGGCGACAAAGCAACAGAGCGACAGTGCTACCAAATTTTTTTTCAGCAACGGTCTCCCCTTGTGGCCATTCAGGAGCTTCTCTGTGCCTCTGCCCTCCCCCTTTTCTGACGTCACTGGCCTTGTAGCCAGTGACATCGGCTAAATGTGAAATTCAACTATCGCAATGGCGACTGGTGACGTCATCGGTCGCGTCGCCGGCACTATAAGCACAGCCCAATACAGAAGGCTGGATTGTCTCACACCACTGGTACAGAAATGTGATCATTATGAGACATGGATCCCTATCATAGCTGTAGTACTGTCCATAAACACATTTCTCCTCCATGATAATCCTTCGTTAACATATCTTATCATGTCAGGATATGGGTCAAGTCAAATTTACTTCCAAAACACATATAGAACATGAATCACTGCACAGAAATATGCATACATACGTATATAAGTGAGCATCATTTTGTTTACTTATTTAAGGAAAGAAACATTGAACTGCTAATCTTGTTTTCAAGTATACCAAACTGTTTACAACAGAAAAACAGCACAACAGGAGAGAATCAACAATTGCATTGAACATATATGTCTGAAGTGAGATAGTGCTGAAGACTTGCATTTTCTGAGCGTGCTCTGGATTTTAACGTAATTTGGTAGCTTATTTAATAAATGTGGTGTCAGGTAAGAGAATGAATAAATGGAAGGATCCAGCGCTTCACGGATTTTCAAAAGTTCAAATTTATTGCGCCATACACAACGACCGTTTCAACCTTAATAGGTCTTTCTCAAAAAATGCCTTTTTCACTTGAGAAAGACCTACAGACGAGGCCACGATTATCCTAACACTTGCTTTAAACTAGCCTTGTTACATTCAGGGTATTGCTGGGTATGTTCTGGGCTAGTTTAAGGCATTTCTGCATTGACTAACGACCCATAGGATTAACACAGCAGGGGTCCCTGGCAGTCCAATTCAGTTTGAGTAGGACCGCCAGAGACCCCCGCTGTTAATCTGATAGGCCATTAATCAATGCAGAAATGCTGGGGCTAGTTTAAGGCATGTATTCAGGCTATTCTTGGGTCTTTTTGGTGAATGCCACTGGTTTGTGTTAGAATAATCGTAGTCTCTACTGTACTAAGGTCAAAACGGTCGTTGTGTATGGCACAATAAAATTGAACTTTTAAAATCCATGGAGCGCTGGATCCTTCCATTTATTCAAGACTGGATGATTGTTACAGGTATCCCTTGAACCAGCAGCACCGGTAATACTGGTATGTATATGATTTATGGTGTGCAGCATATGATTGTTTTTTGTAGGTAAGAGAATGAAGCACCTTGAGCTTCCTTATTAAACCTAGAGATACAGAAGTAAGCAGAGATCTGGAGAATAACTTTAAGTAGGTTAGGTTTTTTGTTTTGTGGAATTTAGTAGGCGACTTACAGTAGGCAACTAGAGAGAGGAAATAAATCAGTGTGACTCGACTTTGGGAGTAGCCATTTGAACTGGATTTCCATTCCAGATGTTTATAAACCTCAGGTTCCGTGGGCATCCCTAAAAGGTTCCCTGCAATTTTCTGGTCATTTGAAAATGGTACCAAATATAGAAGAATTTACAATGCATCTCATCTCAGACCCGCTATTAGAGAGGGTTGGGGTTCCTTACAATGCATCTGATCACATACACACTATTAGAGAGGGGTTGCTAACAATACACCTGATCCCAGATGCTATTAGAGAGGGTTGGGTTTCCTTACAATTCCTCTGGTCTCGGACACTATTAGAGAAGGTTGGGTTTCCACATAATTTCACAATATAATTATACGGTTCCTTAACTAAAAAAAAGTTAAAATACACTTCACTAAAGTGAGGATACTATAACTGATATGTGTAAAGATGTAGCCTTTGACTTTGCTCCTTCAGTAACAACATATTCCAGTCTAATTTAAAACATCACAGTTTCCATACAGTAGGTTTAAATGGCAGTGTTAGCCCAGCATATCACATCAGAGAGAACAATGAAGTCCCTACATTTGTATGACAGAATGTGAGGAAGGTAGTGTTTACAATTCAAACTCAGCTGGGTCTTTTGGTCGTCCTTGGAACCGTAATCATCAACAATTGTGACAAGCTTCATCGGTTGAGGAATTTTGCATGGGTTAATGAGTCATCATTGTACCAGACAAGGTGCCATGTGCATACAGTAGGGAATAGTGGTGGCATGATAGTAAAGGGGAATAAACTGTAACTATTTAAAATTTTCAGCTTCACACTGTATTTTCTTTTAAATGTAACACCTTTACCCCTACCCTCTGTGAGATTTGGCTGTTACTAGTGTCTTTCATGCAATTCTGTGATAACCTGTGAGGCAACAGGAGGGCTGAGTGCTCTGTGATGATATGGGAGAGTCAGGACAGATTTACAGGGTACTTTATTCGTTGGCAGCGCCTCCAGTCTGCGAGGATCCTGTGGTAGTAGGATGGTCCATGCTAACACCTTTCCTTATCCCAAGATAGTGATTCACACGTGCATATGGTTCAATGGTGATTATTGCATTGGTAAGATATTACAGCAATCCCATTCCTTCCTCTGTTTCCATGCAGGAACACTTGCAAGGCTTGAGGCCTTCCATTCTATGATGCTCCTCTTGTATCCTGTACAGGGTAGCTGTTGCTCACATCTCAGGGAGAGGAAAGAGACACACTCACTTTTAGGAGAGTACCAGTTTATATACCCTGGGGTTGGGCTTGTAACCCTGCCCCATAACAGGGCAGGTCTGATACTGACAGGTGTCACATCTGCACATGTGATCAAGGCAGTACACTCCCCCCAGACAGACACTCTGGTTGTTGCTAGGCCCACCTTTGGATACTTACTGCATCCAAAGCTGCAATAGCAACTAGGCCTACCGGGAGAATTAAACCTTCCAGTCTCTGACTCTAGCAGGACATATTGTTAGGGCCCAGAGGAAGAGGTAGCAGCCGGAGGCTATGCTACATAAAGATAAAATCTTACCTTTCTTCGTTTTGGTACTTAGAACATAAATACAGCACAGTATGGACCTTTTAAAAAATATGCCCCTAAAAGCTTTGCTACCTGTTTAAAGGTATTATTCTATGACACTTTTTGCAAGCAGCTGTACACGAATGAGCAATCTTTCACGGATGTGGTAAACTGCTTTAAGTCCTATTTTACTGCAATCAGTTTATTGAGAAAGTAAAAATTGTTTTTCATCAGCTATTTTTAACATTTCTGCATGGCAATTTAATTAATCTTAATTTGCTTGTAAAAAAATTACATCAAATTCCAACATTGATGTTTTTTTCCACCTCAACCCTTTACAATCTGTACTATCTGTACTTGTCCAAACGCAAATACAGATTTTCAGAGCTCAACTCTTACAATACACTGGGCAGACACTATTTAATTCATTGTATCATGCTATTGATTTTAGAATAGGGTTGTTTAGGATTGCTAGGTGTGGTGGATGCTTCTGTCTGCTTTATTGCTGACATCAGATTGGACAAAGGAGAGGCCCTAAGTTTTTGTATTGTTCTTAACACAGGGGACCATATATACTACTAGTACATATATTATATGGCCCATAATCTTAACTTGATATCTCTCAAATGTGTTTTGAACACTGAATGAATTGTAACTAGGCACAGTCTAATCTGTAGATAATACGTTTCACTTTAGTAAATATGGCCCTGAATTTGTTCAGCACAAAGATCTTAATCCGGGGGAATGTTTTCAGTCATTAGTATTGTGTGAAGGTTGTATACTGTATACTGTAGCTATTTTGATTTCCTTTTTCCATTCCCTGCTTATCATAGATTACTACAAATTCCTTGTGAACATTTTATGCAGGTTCATTTATTGTTGAATGTAACCTCAGAGATGTTTGAACCTGTGCCAATTTTATTCGTACATTTTTGGCAACAATTGCCAAATGATTCATAAAACACATACATTTTTGTATCTGATAGCTTGTTTTTGGAGATTTGTAGACCAACAGGGGTTAATACTAAGGGGGAGAAAGCTTTGGCTATCCATTAGTAGAGAACCCAATGTGTCCTTATTTGTAAGTCGAGATGTTAACTATAACTGCTGCATATCTTGCTTTGAGGAGATTTCCATTTGAAACACATTAGAAATTAATAACTTTTAATATTATAGAATAAACCCCTACATTAGTTCAGGTGCTGGTGTTTGACTACTGTACATCTTGATGTTTCCATTTTCCTAGACAGTCGTTAAAACTAATATCCTTCCTCGTCTTCCACAGCTAGCCTAACCAAACTGCAATAACGGGGTCAACGTACTTATTAATGATGGGCACATTCACTGGAGTTTAGGTTTTCTTTAATTTGATTGTTATATATATATATATATATATATATATATATATATATATATATATCCAAAAGATTGACCTAGGCGCAAGTGGAGACAAGAAAGAAAAACATAGGGTAGTATGTTCTGACAATTTGACCCATAAGAGGTACGATATGCACTCACAGCGTTGAGATAAATTCAAGCCTTGTATCCACTCTGGGATCTGGAACAGTGTAGAGAATCTGGAACGTCCAGCAGCACGTATTTCACAGCCAAGTGATATCTCATACGTTGCATTATATGTAGAAAGGAAGGTAAGAAACACACAAATAGTGTAACACAGTTTTAATAAAAAATATATAATCCAATAACAGTAGGTAAAAAACTCACACTTTGTGAGCTCTCATAAAACGGTTGACAATTCAGAGTATCTCACACTCACAAAGGGCTAATAATATTCTGCTGGTCTTCTAACAGTCTCTAACGATATCCATATACACCTCTGTTGTTATCCTGGTGTGGGATGTTGTATACACATAGTATAAGTGGCCGTAGGCTCTAGTGACGTCACACTCAGCACTTGCCCTATTGATAGTGCCCAAAGTCTCCTAGGACCGGATATACTCCCCGTTTAAGTGATCCCTCTTGGGTCTCTCTCTGCACCTAATGTGCTCTTAATACTCACGGTACTTTGGGGCTCAAAAGTTCTTATATTGTACTCCATTGTAGACAGTCACGGCCTCAGATAAAAACTCCACCCCAACCCCGGCAACTCCCGTCCTCTGCGTTCGTCTGGTACCTCTGCAGGACGTGTTGACATGATGATGTCACTCAGTCTTGCGAGAGTTCCGTTCTGCTGCTCGTAGCTCACTGTTTTGCCAAAATAATTAGTCTTCCACGTAAAAACATGTAGCGCAACAGCTACCAAGTGTTCCTGTGTTGCTCAATGACAGATAATCCATGCCCTACACGTTTCTCCTTTCGGCTTCGACAGGGGCTGTTCTCCAATTATTACCATGTATGTTTTGTCATTTGGATGTAGCACTGGGCACCCCCTGTCGTTTGCTACATTCATGTGCCACAGTCCAGTGGCACTCTATGTGGCATTACATATAGTCAAGATTAAGTGGGTGTGGGCGTTTCAGCTTACTGGGTTTGTGTGTTAATTAATTTCTGACTGGAATCAGTTGTATGGAGGTTGTGGCACCTCCCCCAGAGCTCACGTCACCTCCCCCTTTTTAATGGTGGATCTCATATTGCTGCAGGTAAGGAATCTATTATGGTTCTTCCCCCTCATACAGAGGTATAGGGAACAAATGCAGTGTAGTGTAGGACTTGCACTTATTATGGTTTACCTTGACGATTTGGTGTGCAGGCTTATGATGCTTTGGCCAAAATGTCTAACTAAAAAAACATATTTTATTATTATTAGTATTAGCATTTTTATTAGTACTGAAGCATTATTTCTTGCAATTATTGCCATGTATGTTTTGTCATTTGGATGTAGCACTGGGCACCCCCTGTCGTTTGCTATATTCATGTGCCACAGCCCAGTGGCAGTCTATGTGGCATTACATATAGTCAAGATTAGGTGGATGTGGGCGTTTGAGCTTGCTGGGTTTGTGTGTTAATATATATATATATGTTATATATGTTATATATGTTATATATACTGTATAGTTTTAAATGATCGTCAAAAACTTATAAGGAGGGAAGGTTTTTATATATTTCTGTTAAATTTTCAAACTTATGCGCAAATGTTATTTTTATTTGTAATCTCAAAGGTTCACCCAGTTTATAAAAAGTAAAAATGAATCTGAGGATTAACTTCAGGGCTGCACTCTTACACTTCTTTTCAATTTATTTATCTCCCCTCTCTAAGGGGCTTATTCTGTAAACTCCGTTAGCACTTTACCGTGCGTTCTACATGGAAAGCCCCATTCAAGTCAATTGGCCTTTCCGTACAGATCGCTCGGTACAGCGCTAACGGCGCTTACAGAATAAGCCCCTAAGAATGTTACTTGGTATGAAGGTAATCGGTCAGTCAAGAAGGACCCCACAGTAGAGGTTAGCTGGGGCCGTACAGTTGGATGCAGAAGTTCTTCTGGCATCGGCCAGATGGATTCACCTGGGTGGAGAGAGGGGTGGGTTGGCGAGAGAGGGCTGTCAGTAGCCCTGATTAGCCTTCCTTAGCTTTTCGCTTGAATTTTGCTCAGATTCAAAAAATTTGTTCCGGAATTGAACTCTTGAAACCTTACTATTACTTTGTTTATCTTTATTTTTTTTCTCATAGGTACATCAAACTAAATGATCAAATTAGACTCATATCATATATCCAAGAGGCTTACATCAACAAAGACATGGTAAATATTACAATACAGAAATAGAACGATGGTCTGAAATGCCGATATCAATATCTGTATTATGTAGTTTACCCCATCTACTCAAGCTAAAACTTCCCAAATTGCTCAATGATGAGAGCGGGATGCAATAAATGCATAGGCCTATATTTATTAAGCAGTATACATCGTTTAGCTCTGTGCCTGGGCGATCACTTGGGGTTCCTTCTGTCACATATTTCTATGTGGTTTAACACTGCAACGCAGGTGTGAGGCAGATGCAGAACACAGGAATATTCATTGTCTGTATTTAATTGTCAGAATCATTACATGCATCTGGTATATAATCTGGTATAAACTATAAAATAAAAGCTAGCTCCCTTACAGCACTGACTGCACTCTTATTACTGCCTTCCATACAAGCCTAGAGCTAACTAATTTTCAGGCCAGGGAAACTGTTCATCCTGTTCCTTTCCATGCTACTGCTGCAGAGTGCCCATGTAGACATTGGTTCTCCAGAACCAGTGATTTCTCCTGACCCTGGAGCCTATGACGTCTCATTTGAGCTCAAGAAGCCGACGGGTCAACATCGTGGATTTAACATGGGGTTATTGGATTAAAAGATGAAGACAGAAGATAAAGAAAATAAAGAAAGAATCACAGATGAAGAAAGAAGAAGATGAGAAGATTAAAGAAAGCAGAATTTGGTTACCTGTTCCGGATCTTCACGGTGGATGGCATTGGATTGAGTTTCATGACGTCACAGTACGAGAGCTTCCTGATTCCCCAGGATTCGGAGGGCCAACACTTCTAAAGGTAAGATAAATATTGAATGTATGTACTTTTATTTTTACAGGTTTTTTGATTGGATTATTTTTTATTATATGTTTTTCATTGCCCATTGACTGCTAATGTATTAATCTGTGCCTGTTTAGGGTACAGATGAATACAGTGGTAGCCAATGCATTTTTGGCCAAATGCATTTCTTCTATTGGCTGTTTTATTCTCTATTTCTGTTTAGTGTTTAGATTACATTGTTTTGAATTATGATGGCTTGTGTATTTTTTTGGGGACAGATTGGTTAGCGTTTTTATTAAATGATGTATTTTGTTGGCTACTGGTTTTCATTTATGTGTTGCCTAGTGATTGTATTAAATAATTGTTGTGTTGCTTACTGCTTTTATGTATTAAATGTATTGTTTGGCTAGTGGTATGATTTGTGTATTTTATTACCTAGTGGTTTTAATGATTTCATTGAATGCCTAGTGGTTATTTTTCTTTAATTGATTGGCTAGTGGTTTTGTTTAGGTAATTGATTGTATGTCTAGTGCTTTTAATTTTTTTATTTTGGGGGTTTAGGTTCTTGTTGTATATGTTTGATTATTGTGTATTTTGGACATCCATGCTTTTGTATTAGGGTGACCATTGACTGCTATAGTAGCTTATCATGCCCATATTATATGAGTATGATGCACTACTATGCCAATCAATGGGTACAGGGTGGGTATTGTGGGTCCGGGGTGGGTGGTTAGGCCTCCCGGGTGGGTATCGGGGAAGGGTGGGTTAACTCCTTAATTACTATAGCGGTTATTAACCGCTAAGGTGATTAAGGGGTTAGGGGCCATTAGATTGTATTTTGTATGTATTCATTCGGGCAACGGAGGACATGGCCCTGCAGAATGCTGACAAGGGTGCCCTTCATAATGACAGGGGTAAGTAGAACAGTTTTATTTACTTTATTTATGCTGCCTGGCTAATGTTTTGTTTAATAATGGGCAAATGATCTATTATCCATATCTGGATAATAGTTATTTTGCACATTATTGTACTGTATGTATTTGGGGGGAGGTGTATTTATTTATTGAAATGGAGGCAATCTTTATTATTTTTTACAACACGAATGGTTCCACAGGCCAACAGGGACCCACAGGACCACCCAAAGACCCCTTGATGCCCGTGGGGGACACCCGGGGACCCCTGCTGGCCTATGTTATCAATCATGTGTTCAAATAAATAAATAATGGTTTTATGTGGGGGCACAAAGGGTGGGTTATGTATTGGTGTTTACTACATATTTTAATTACAATTTTGTTACTAGTGTAGATGAGCAGGGGGTCTCCAGAGCAGAACCGCATTGTTTTCAGGTCCGGGGACCCCCTGCTTCCTAAGATATAGACCCCGTTATGGGGTGCCGGTATCTCCTATGCATGTAAATGTCCTGCGTCACGTGACCGGATATTTCAATGCATAGAAGATACCAGCACCCCATAATGGGGCCTGTATCTCGGGAAGCAGGGGGTCCCGGACCTGAAAAAAATGTGGTTCTGCTCCGGAGACCTCCTGCTCATCTACACTAGTAATAAAATGTAAATTATTTTTTTTTTTATTTCGGGTGAGATTTGCGCAGAGAGAGAGGCAGCTCTCTCTCTGCAGCAGAATCAACTCGCCGGGTGAGCCCTTTTCAGAGGTCCAATCATCTCATCGCCAGCTACTCACCATGTTTGCAAATGTTGCTATCACTGATATTCGTGACTTTCTGCATACCGTGATAGCAACACTGTCAAAAAATGTGAATTAAAAATCGTGGACTTTACTGCATGAGGCCCCTGTGTGCTGTAGGAAGCACCTCCTCTGCACACAAGCTGCTGAAGTTCTCTTCCCAATGGCTTTATATAGGTCTTTGATTGCAGCAGCTGTCTTGTATATTTACAAATCTGGCCCCGATTCAGAAATCCTAGTCTGAATTTCTTATTTCTTAACCCCAGCTGGTATCCTTCCAGCTTGGACAACACAGGTCCATTATTATTATAATATTATTATTATTATTATTATCATCATTTATTTATAAAACTCCAACAAATTCCGTAGTGTAGTACAATAGGGCTGAAGGATAAAAAAACAATAAGTAACAAACATAAACATACATCATTACAGTAGGTAAGGAGTGCCCCGCTCCAAGGAGCTTACAATCTATAAGGTATCACCGCCATAAAAAGTGAGTTATTTTCATAGTGCAATACATCAACGTTGCATTACCAAAAATAACGCTTTTTTTATTGGATCTGGCAAAAAAACAGTTCACGGCGTGCGCGGCACAAACAAGAGAATGGCCCTCTATCGGGCCAGACGGTCCATGCGCGCATGCACAACGTGCGACGCCGCGACCCCATTTCGGAAAGTCAAGAAATTTGACTTTTGGCGCCGCAGCCGAGCGATGGCTACGTCACGGCGGCAGTTCAGAAAATGAGGGCAAACCGGCCGCGTGACGTCATGTGATCGTCACGTGTCGATCGCTTGGTTGAAGGCCACATGCGCCGCCAGGCACTCCGTTGCTTGCCAGCGCACACTCACTGGGGCCGTAGCCTTACATCGCATTTTTGGGTATTATCAGCCATACTTATCGAAATGGGATTAACGGCAGAAATTCTGCAGTTTTTTCATCTTTAGTCCAAGCTAGCATTAGCCCTGTCTTTCCAATGTATATAATGGCCAATATATTGCCCATTATTTACATAGGCAAGATAAGTTAAACTAACCTGAAATAGATGATAAAATATACCTTAAAATACATTACAGTAAATATTAACCCCTTAGTAATGCAAGTGGTCAACGAGTCATGTTTTTCCATGACTAGCTGACCACAAAGAGCTAAAAAGGGGTTAATATAAACATTACACCGCAGTGCATACTCCCCTTGGGGGCCTAGATAGCCACATTGGCAATCATTATAGAGCATTCAAACAAAAAATTGATTACATACCCCAGCCTGGATGAAAGCCGTCCTCATCTTCATGGCTGAAGCCACCAATAATCAATCCAATAAAGGGCTGGAAAACAAAAACAATCCAAACCTATGGCTAACAAAAAAGAACAACTAAAAAAACATAAAAAAATTATCCAAGCTCGATGGTAAAAAAACAAACAAACACAAAACTATAAAACTCAATCCAAAACCCGATGGTCCAAAAAAACAAACAAACAAACCCGAGCCCAATGACCAAAAAAAATCAAAGTTAAAAATAAAGCCTATTGCAATTCACAGCAAGTACTGCAGTGTTTACTAGCCACTAAGATAACCAAGGTGGGTAGGTGGTGTAGTTTAATGTTTTTATTAAGCCAATTTGTATCCACTAAGGTAGCCAATGAGGGTGGGTAGTTATTATTATGTCTACCATAAGGTTCTGTAATAGTAAATATTAGAGAAGCCTATGATAGAATTATTATTAAAGCGATCACGAAGTGTGTAAATAACAGGAGCACAAAACGATTGCCAGCTTAGGTAAGAATGTAAAACGATACATTATCACATGCTTTATATATACAAATAAGAAAAAAAGGAAAGGAAAATTACATGGGGGGGGCGACAACATACATTAGTATTGCTGCTTTAACTCTGTTTTAACTGAAATTCATGTATCCAAGCCTAATAGTCTGTGAAGGTGCCTGCCCGTGATGGAGTAGATTTGAGCTCTTTTGAAGGGAGCTGAGCTCTTCTCCAACACAGGGCTTGATAGCATATTAAATCATGGCTTAAGTGTGTCACATGTTAGTCTCCTTCATTTAAAATTGTTTCTGCATAAAGAGCCACCATGAACTGTATTCAATATGAAGATTATTTAAGGAAGGGAAGAGCCCTCAACCCATCAGGGACATTTCTCTGTTCTTTTGGACTCTTCAAGCCAACCTGGTTTCTCTGAATCATGATATTGGAATGAGGCTGCAAACAGGCACATTCAAGTCATGGCTGGTAAAAGTTATAGATGGATTTGGATCCGCTGCGGATCGTCCGGTTCCTTTGGTCTGCGGATTTCCCTGGATCAATCTCAAAAAGGTCGATTCACATTTTGCTAAATTTTTTTTATTATTATGGCCAATACAATTCACGGATTCCGCAATTTGTTGACGGATCTGTAGGCTCCAATTCGCGGATCGAGCAATCGGCTGGCGGAGTCTTAAAAACCCGCCAACGAATTGCTGAATCCGCGGATTGGATTCTACAGATCCGTCAACGGATTGTATTCAATGGCAGTTTTTGATGAATCCGCGCAGATTAAAACCGACCAAATCCAGCTGCGGATTTTATACCACAAAACAGATTTTGGGGGGGAAATCCGCAAAACGTATTTGGGCGGATTCGCCCATCTATACTAACAGAGTAACAGAAACACTGTACCATGTACACTACAGTAAAGACATAAAGCACTTGTGTCATCCACATTCCCTTGTTTATTCAACTAAGAAAATATTTTACATTTCATTACTTAATACATAGGGACAATATGTAATTATGAATCAGGTAAAACAATGTAGGTAATTACGTTTTGAACATAACATATGTCTCTAATTGTTCTTTGTAATTACATAGTAGAATTTACACCATCATAAAAACTAGGCAGAGAGACATTCAAATAGAACCAATTCCAATGCATTTAAAATCATGTGTATAGTTGGCAGTGAATCAGTCATAAATGTATGCTTTTTACATGAAACCACTTCAAAATAACGAGTGTTTGAGGTACTTCCGGTGACATCAGCTGGCATGGTAACTTGAGGGAAGAGCTCCCGAGACTCCCTGCCTAAAAGCACCTAATATAAGCACAAAAAACCACCAAAATAAACACCTTTTCGGGGACCCGTCTAGGTAAAAGCCTGTAGATGGCAAAAAAGCAAAAAAGAACAGGGAACCAGGACATCGCCAAGTTCTGTGAGTCAGTTCCTAAATCAGCAAGCCGAGGAGCTGAATCCCTGACTCCTCAAGATGGCGCCGAAGAGAGCCCTCAGGGGACTGAGGCAAACACACGCGGTGCCGGGGAAGGTTTAGGGGACAGAGGAGAATCGGTTGAAGCAACAAAAACATACCTTGAGAACTTATTTGATCAATTCTCAATAAAGATGAGACACAACTTTCAAGAAGACCTTCAAACAGCTATCACGGGGGTCAAAAAGGAAATTAAAGAACTTGCAGAGCGCACAGATAAAGTGGAAACAAAACTAGAAGAAGTGTCCCTCTCTCAATCAACTGCTGAAGAAGAGATATGTCGCCTGGGGTATGAAATCAACTCCCTGAAGGATGCGATCGAGGATCAAGAAAACAGAGATCGTCACCAAAATATTAGGATCCGCAACATCCCTGAAGAAATAAAAATTGAAAACCTTAAAACTTACCTGAAAGATTTGTTCTCCTCCCTGATCCCAGATCTTAAACCCAGAGACCTAGAAATGGATCGCGCCCACAGAGCGCTAGGTCCCCGTGCCGAGGATCCTAGAAGGAGGAGAGACGTCATCGTAAGGATGCACTCATACTCCATAAAAGAAAAACTGATGTATGAGTGCAGAGAGAGAGGAGAAATAAACTTTCAGAACGAAGCCCTGCAAGTCTTCAACGCCCTCTCCAGAAGAACCATAGAGAGAAGACGCGACATGAAACCCCTTATCAGAATCCTGAACAACCAAAAGATCCGCTACAGATGGGGTTTCCCATTTAAATTGATCGTCCAAAGGAACGGAAGGTTCAGATCAATCACAAGACCAGAAGACGAGCCTGCATTTCTAAAAGCTCTGGGTCTCCCGGGGCTGGATCTCCAGGGAGAGGAGGAGCCGAGTTCCCGCCATACAGCGCCCCAACACAGAGCCTCTGAAAGAATCGCCTCCCAGAGAGCGCCCAGAGCAGTGGACCCGTAGAGGCTCTTCAAGAAAGATTAAATACCTGCGCCCCCCAGCTGCTTCACTTGGCCTGACCTGGTCTGTTCCCGGTGCCTCCAGAAGGGTAAACGCCATGAGAGACACCTGGCCCCCACCTCCCCAGCCCAGGACCGGCTGTTCCTGAGGGCCTCACGAGAGCTTTCCCCGGGATCGGCTCTGCGTCTCCCCCCTCCCCCCCCCCCCAACTAGAGGAGAAAAATTTCTCCCGATGGCGCCACCCCTGCCTAGCCCTGAATACTATAAATACTCCTCTAGCACCTTCCCCGTTTTACCTTTTTACCGTCGCAGCTCGGGAGGCCGCTCCGATGAAGGGGGGCACCCATCTTCCACTGCCCCCCCCCTCTCCTCCTTTGCACTGGGTCCAGCTCCCGGGCGCTTACCCGTCCATGCCCTCGGCGTTTATGATCTCCCCCGTGCCCCACCCTCTGAAGCCCGCCCCTCTGACCCGTCCGCCCCTCTGACCCGTCCGCTGCCTCACCCGACGGGGCCCCGGACTTCTCCCCAAGTCTAGGGAGTGGATCCGAGGAGGCGATGCCATCTGTGCGGGTGCTGGCTATGTGGCACCTCCGAGGGGTGGGGGGGCATGCCTGAGAGGGAGTTCTTACCCCTTTCTTCGGTCAGGGAGGGTGCCGGGGACGAGCCGGTGGCTCTGGATTCCTTCTCCAGGGGGGCGGCTGAGAGAGCTGTCCCTGTGTCCACTCGAGCAAGTCGACGCATCTCCAAAGCCCCAAGGAAGGGGGGCGGCCATACCACCAGCGGCGGTGACTCCAGCAACGTTCCTCAGCTACCAGATCTGTTACACACCCGCCTTCTCCCTGAGAGTCCAAAATCCCCAGATCGTGAGAACGGTGCTTGCTTTGGTCCCAGTCCCCCCCCCCCTCTCGCTCTAGCCCTCTTGACTCTTACCCCATACTAGAGGAGAACAGGACTACATGTACTGCACCGACACACTTTATTCGAGCAAATACCCAGTATGTACCTGGCAGATACCTGGAATGTGCCGCTCCTCACCTCTGACAAGCCCCGTTGCGTTTGCCTTCCCAGCCTGGGTTCATGCCTGGCTGACGGGCGGCTGATCTGTTAAATGATAATGATTAGGATTTAATAGGCTGCAATGCTTCGCGTGTCTACCAGATGTGGCATAAATTCATGAATTGTAATGCAGTATATATATATATATATATATATATATATATATATATATATATATATATATATATATATATATATATATGCAGTATATATACTGTGCAGTATTGCAGCCAGCGGGAATAAAATGCTTCAATCCCTGCCTGGAAAATAACCCAATGCACTCAGGCAGAAAACAGTCACAAACCTCAATACTCCCGGGTATACCCGAATTCGTGGGACTAGCCGAGCTCGAATAAAGTGTGTCGCCAGTGTATGGGCGGGTGGTGTTGGGACGCGGGGGGGGGGGGGTTACAATAAGCAATAAGCTTTTGTTGTATGGTCCTGCACTTCAGGCTGGGGAGAAAAATAAATAAATAAAATACATTTTTTTAAAAAGTTCTCACGGTTGATGCGCCTAAAAAAATAAAAAAAGCCCCCAGAGAACCCGTTTGCATAAATAGAGCCCCCCCCTTGCTCCACCCCCTCCCTTGCTCCCCCCCTCCCTTGCTCCCCCCCTCCCTCACTCCCCCCCCTCCCTCGCTCCCTCCCCTCCCTTGCTCCCCCCCCACCCCCTCTCCCTTGTCACCCCCACTCCCTCTCCCCCCCCATCTCCCATTCCCTCTCCCCCCCCCCCTCATCCGACACTCCCTCTCCCCCTCTCCCTAAAATTACTCAGCTGCATATTGATCCTCCAGAAGTAAAGCTAACGGCATAAATGTACCTGCTGCAGCTTAACATAAGAGTAAATAAGTTCCTTTTCCCCCCCTAATCCTCCTACCCTTCCCCCCTCTCTACCCCCTCTCCCCCGGTTAACCACTATAGAGGTTGAGACTCAGAAGTGAGAACTTATGACTAGATGCGCAAAGTCCAAAGTGATTATGTTATGTTTATAAAGGTGTTAAAATGCAAATGTCATTGGTGAACGTGTTATAAAAAACGCAATAAAGATGTATACCCTCCCCTTACCCCCCCCTCCTCCATCTCCCCCCTCTTTCCCCCTCCTCCCCTCCTTCCCCCCTCCTTCCCCCCTCCTTCCCCCCTCCTTCCCCCTCCTTCCCCCTCCTTCCCCCTCCTTCCCCCACCTTCCCCCTCCTTCTCCCTCCTTCCCCCCTCTCCTTCCCCCTTTCCCCTCTCCTTCCCCCTTCCCCCCCTC
Organism: Ascaphus truei; assembly: GCF_040206685.1. Lineage (NCBI taxonomy): Eukaryota > Metazoa > Chordata > Amphibia > Anura > Ascaphidae > Ascaphus > Ascaphus truei. The sequence continues at coordinate 187,249,651 of NC_134484.1, forward strand.
CTTCCCCCTTCCCCCCCTCCTTCCCTCCTTCCCCCCCTGCCCCCCTCATTCCCGCTCCTCCCCCCCTCCTTCCCCCTCTCCTTCCCCCCATCTCCTCTCCCTCCCTCCTCCATACCCCCTCTCACCAGCCAAACCACTATAGAGGTTGGGACTCAGAAATGAGAACCTAAGTCTAGAAGCGCAAAATCCTATGGGAATAAGTTATAAAGATGTTAACAAGCAAATGTCAATGGAGAATATGTTATATAAATATAAGGATGAAAATGCAACAATGATGTAGACCCTCCCCTCATCTCCCCGCCTCTCCCCCTCGCCTCTCCCCCTCACCCCCCCTACCACCCTGCCTCTCCCCCCTCCCCCCTTTCCCTTCACCCCCTCCCCCCCTCTCCCCCCCTTCCCTAATGTGAAAGTGTTATTAAGCAATTAATACGTATATGCCTAATCTGATTATGTCCAAAAAGGGGTTAAAGGTAAAGAGCACTAAGATGCGAATTTCCCCCCATCCTCAAACTACCCGAACAATGCAAGTACAAGCCCCACAGCACACTTAAGAACAGTGAAAGTTTCCCCACCACTAAACTGATACAAGTGGTTTAACTCCTACTGCAGGGAGGGTCTCGGGCCCTACACCCTGCCCCACGCCAGGCTCATTGTCCTGGAAGTTCCTCCAGGGGTGTTTGACCCCGCTACCTTTCTCACCTTAGTGACAAAGGTTATTTTCCTTGGGCCCCGCAAAGGCCCGTCTGCTTTCTCCTTCCCTATTGTGTCCTCCCCGACGCCCCCCAACACATTCAAAAGCGTATTCCCCCAGGCATATTTTGCATCCTCGCCAAGCAAAAAAAGAGGAATAGCCATCCTCATTAGAACCGGGGTCCCTTTTGTGCTGGCTAAGTCTCTTCCAGACCCAGATGGTCGATTTCTGATAATCCAGGGTACCCTAGCAGGTACGCCAATTACACTTGTCAATGTTTACGCCCCCAATGACAACCAACTCCCCTTCCTAAGAAATCTCCTTGAATCATTGGAGCAGCAATCCCTCTCGTCCCTGATCATAGGCGGAGATTTTAATATGGTGGCCTCCCACGCACAAGACAAATCAAACCCCGCCCCACCCTCCACTCCCTCTGCATACGCCACCCAGTCCCAAGAGAAAGCCAAGAAATTTAGAGACATCATTGAGGAATATTCACTAGTGGACATTTGGAGGGCTCAGCACCAGGGTCAAAAGGATTATACCTTTTTCTCCATCCCTCATCAGTCCTACTCGAGGATCGATTATTTTCTGGGTTCGAGTAATGTCTTCCAAGCATCCTCCCAGTCAAATATAGGTCCAATCACCTGGTCCGATCACGCACCGATCGACCTCACCCTATCTCTACCCTTTGTGAAAAACACCCAGTATAAGTGGAAGTTAAATGATTCTATGTTGAACTGTCCTGACACGGAGATAACAATACGCCAAAAACTGTCAATGTTTTTCCAAATCAATGCAGGCTCCGTCTCAGCCCCAGCTATGATCTGGGAGGCTCATAAAGCCTCTATCAGAGGAGAACTGATCTCAATCGCTTCTTACAAAAAAAAATGAAACTTAAACTCCAAAAGGACCTCACAGACAAGATCATTCAGCTGGAACAGCAACATAACACCACGGCGTCTAAAAAACGCTAAAACAACTAAATTTAGCTAAATCTGCCCTCAAACAGACCCAACTCGAAGACGTAGAGAAAGCACTCAGGTGATCAAAACAAAAATACTTTGACAAAGGCAATAAAGCAGATAGGCTCTTGGCCTCAAAGCTCAGGGGCACCAGAGTTAAATCCCAGATAGTCCATATTCAGACTAGAAAAGGGCAGGTCTCATATATAGAAAAAGAGATAGCGCAGGAATTCGCGGATTTTTACTCAGACTTATACAACCTCCACCCCCCAGACCAAGACCCGGTCAGCCTCAATACAATCACACAATATCTAGAGCAATGTAACCTCCCATCCCTATCCGCCGAGGAGGTAGCGAGTCTGAACAAAAACATCTCCCAAGAGGAACTCCCTCAAGCTATTAGCTCACTCAAGTTAGCCAAAACTCCGGGCCCGGCTTTTCGAACTCTTACTACAAAATGTTTATGCCGACCCTCTCCCCCTACCTATTAGACATGTACAATTCCTTCCTTCAAGGGGAGCCAATTCCCGCCACAATCACAGCAGCAAATCTAGCTATAATAAGGAGGGCAGAGACCCGCTCCTTTGCGGTAACTACAGGCCCATCTCCCTGTTAAACACCGATCTCAAAATCTACAGTAAGATCCTGGCAAACAGACTAAACCCAATTCACCCTAGACTCATACACTGGCGACACACTTTATTCGAGCTCGGCTAGTCCCACGAATTCGGGTATACTCGGGTGTATTGAGGTTTGTGACTGTTTTCTGCCCGAGTGCATTGCGTTATTTTCCAGGCAGGGATTGAAGCATTTTATTCCCGCTGGCTGCAATACTGCACAGTATATATATATATACTGCATTACAATTCATGAATTTATGCCATCTGGTAGACACGCGAAGCATTGCAGCCTATTAAATCCTAATCATTATCATTTAACAGATCAGCCGCCCATCAGCCAGGCATGAACCATGGCTGGGAAGGCAAACGCAACGGGGCTTGTCAGAGGTGAGGAGCGGCGCATTCCAGGTATCTGCCAGGTACATACTGGGTATTTGCTCGAATAAAGTGTGTCGCAGCAGTACATGTAGATCAAGTAGGTTTTGTGTCGGGAAGACAGGCCTCCGACAATACCCGCAAAATTGTGGATATAATTGACCATGTGAATCTCTCTGGTTCCAAAGCAATGATTCTGAGCCTTGACGCTGAAAAGGCGTTTGACAGAATCAAGTGGTCCTTCTTAGACCAAACTATGCTGAGGTTTGGCTTCTGTGGCCATTTCCTGGAGGGTGTGAGAGCCCTCTACCAAAACCCAACAGCGTATGTTAAACTATCAGGCGGCTTTTCAGACCCAATAAAAATTAGGAACGGGACCAGACAAGGTTGCCCGCTCTCCCCCCTTCTATTCGCCCTAACTATCGAGCCCCTAGCAGCCACAATCAGAGAAGAAAAAAGTATTAAGGGGATCCAAATTGCGGACAGTGAACACAAAATTTCTCTATTCGCTGACGATGTGATTTTGACCCTTCGCTGACCCCCACACCTCCCTCCCCAACCTTCAAAGGCTACTGACCCAATTTGGGTCAGTCTCTGACTATAAAGTGAACATGGACAAGTCAGAAGCCTTAAATATATCCCTCCCAGCCCAGATGTGGAAACTCATTCAAGCTAACTATAAATACAAGTGGAGTTCCACCTACATTAAATATCTTGGGGTTAAAATATCCAACTCCTACAATACCCTCTTCCAATATAACTACCCCCCCCCCCCCCCTATTCGATCAGATTAAAAAAGACCTGGAAGCATGGAAAAAAACACCAAATTTCATGGTTCGGGAGAATGGTTTCAGTAAAAATGAATGTTCTCCAAAGGCTATTGTATAATTTCCAAACCCTCCCAATTGCGGTGCCACAAGCAGCGCTAAAAAATATTCAATCACTACTCCTCCAATTCATTTGGAATGATAAAAGGCCCAGGGTCCCAAGATCAGTGATGCTCTCGTCAAGAGCAAGAGGAGGTGTGGGGGTTCCCGACATAGTCAGGTATTATCTCGCAGCACAACTGAAGCAGGCTGTAGTTTTGAATTGTGACCGGCCTCAGCTTCTTGGCTCGAAATAGAGTCACATTACGCACGCCCCCACTCCCTCCAAGTGGCATTATGGACCACAGGCGGCAGTGGGCTGGACCACAGAGTTTCGACCTAGGAGCAATGAGATGCACGTGGGATGTATGGCTTAAAAGCAAAGGGAAGTATGGTCTGTTAGCTTCCCCTTCCCAGCTCACTCCAATCTTTGGGAGCCCCAATTTCCCACCAGGGTGTTCCCCAAGACAATTTGACCAATTCCAGAGTCGCAATATTAGGATGGTTGCCGATCTGCTGCAGAAGGAGGAGCTCTTAACTTATCAGGCGCTAAACGATAAATTCTTGATCCAGGGTCTCCACCTGTTCAAGTATTTACAAGTTCGTCACTTCCTATTATCATTATCCCCAACCTCCAAGTTCCCCCCGCTAACCAGATTTGAATCCTATGCATTAAAAACACCTACCAAAGAGGTCTGATCTCCGAGATATATAAAGGACTGGAGCCGACATCTTGCCCACCGAATCCCCGTTACATGCAAAAATGGTCGGAGGAATTGGGCCTCCTAATAGACCTGGAAGACTGGGAGGAGATTTGGGAGCAAGCCGCTAAAACATCAGTTTGCACAACAATAAAAGAAAATATCTATAAAATTATATTTCAGTGGTACCTGACCCCAGCTAGGCTTTGCCAGGTCTACCCTGGCACACTGGACCTGTGCTGGCGGGGATGTGGTCAAAAGGGAGACATGGCTCACATTTGGTGGTCATGTCCGGAGATTCAGAGGTACTGGACCATGATCCAGATGCTTATCTATGATGTCACGGGGCTCCCCCTTCCCCTGGATCCTCCGACCCTGGTGCTGAGCAAACCCATTGAGGACCTTCCGCTGCCAATGTCTAGGCTCATCACGGCCATGCTGACAGCGGCCAGATGCTTTATAGCGGCCGCCTGGAAATAGATTAAGGCCCCCTCGAGAACTACAGTAATTAGAAGAATAAATGAGGTCATACTATGGAGAAGCTGACGGCTATGCTCCAAAAGAAGATGCCTCAGTTTTGGAACACGTGGGACCCCTGGTTAGAGAGATAAAACCCAAAAAGGCCAACCTTCTGAACCTTTGGAACCCTCCTGACTCCAGGAGAGAATATCAAGGAAGCCTCTGGGCGAACCCCCCTCCCCGCCCCCCACCTATCCATCTCCCACCCCCCCTCCCCCACTTGTTTGTCTCCTTCCCTCCCCTCCCCTTCTTTTTCCCCCCCTCTTTCTCTTTCCCCCTATAGAAAATGGGAAAATGTTATTGGTCACTACATGATTGTATTGAGTTGAAGTGTTATGGGCTCATGACATTTCTGTATGTACATTAATATGTGAACGTGTCCAATAAAAAAATTGTTACAAAAAAAATAAAATAACGAGTGTTTTATGGTTTTCATTATTTCAGGGGTTTTTACATTGATTCCGACTGTTTAATTTTGTGAGCATGTCATGTTTCATTTGGATTAGCACTGATTGCTTGGAATATTGCATACAGAGCAAAAAGAATGTGTGGCTGCATAAAAACCTAATGTTTACTGCATGTGGCAGCCAGAACTGTGTTTCTTTTTAACAGGTGTACATATGAGGGCAGATCATAAGAAGGTCATTAATGTATGTTGAAAAACAGAAGCAAACACAGCTGTTCAGAATTACTGTCACATATTGCTCTTTAAGTGATACAGTGCTAGAGTTTGAAACTGTTAAAGTTAAAGTTACATTTGCTTAGCAACTCTAGTTCTGACTAAACTAACTGCACACAAAAATGGAACATACTGTAAACGAGCTGACATCCTATTATATTAGAATTAACCTTGTGGGAAACGGAAAGTAAGAACTGTACAGCCATTGACACTTGCAAGTATATAATTGGTTATGATCATTCTTCCTAGTATTGTACAGGTTATTAAGAATTTTAATTAGTGTTAGGACCTGTGATTTTGTGGTCATGTCTTGAAGGGGCTCACAGGCTTTCAATGCTTTGGCCAAAGTGTTAAACTAAATGACCCTTTTATTCAAGAGATATATAGGTATTTCACTGTGTATTTTTGCATTGGATTTAGCACTGGGCTCTGTTTGTGTTTGTTTAAAGTATATGATTGGTGTCTCTTTTTACAGATACCAACTACATGTATTACTGAAAGAGCTTATTTGGGCACTAGTCAAATAGCAAAAAATAGTCAATGCAAATATTACTCGTCCTGTGTTGCAGGTGCCTCTGGCAGGTAAAGGGTTAAAAACACATGCTGCTTTTCCCCATCAAATGTGTTTTGTGTCTGCTTTCCTGCCTGTTCATCCAACCCTCCCTAAGGACCAGAAGGGAATGATGGACATAGCAGTTGAGTACTTCATGAAATAAACTTGTCAGTTCCAAGATTTTCCTAGCATTCCTAAATGTAAACAAGCAGGGGTGAAATGTAAACTAACCACTGAAAATAAAACAAACACTGCGAATGTTGAGAAGCCTATCTAGCTAAACCCCCTGGGGCTTAGGGTCTTGTTTTCCCTCTGTGTGGACCCCATCAACAAGCCAAGGGCAGCTTATCTTTCTCATTAACACTGGTATTTAAACAAAGGCATACTCCAATTAGCTCAATAAACTGCCTGTAACATCTACATGAAGATACCATCAAACGGTAGTAATTGATCTCATGTTCCTTAGTAAAAAAAAAAATCAAAGATAACACCAAATTCCAGATCTAATGTAGCATTTGAGTATATTTACACATTAAAGCAATTGTTGAGCTTTCTATGCACACCACCATGTGCAAAAATAAATAGTTTTTCATTGTAAATAAGGGCTTTGTATGTCTATTTGAACTTATTGATTACATTACCATCCAGTTGTACAGCAGATGCCTGAGAATGGAGAAGCAACAGCAAAGTGATTGGTTAATGGAGATCATTCTAATTTTGCTGCATTATGCAGTAAGCCCTACACAGCTGAAATATGTAACCCAAGACACAAGAGTTCCCCAAGTGCCATCATCAATAGCAACCAAGAGGCCATGTTTTCAGGGCAACACATACCATACCTAGGCAAGTTGTCTTAATTGTATTGTACTGTATATCTTTATTTATATAGCGCCATTAATGTACATAGCGCTTCACAGTAGTAATACACGTGGTAATCATATAAATAACAAATAATAAATAAATATAAATAACAGGTCATGGGAATAAGTGCTTCAGACAAACGTAACATTTAGGAAGAGTCCCTGCTCCGAGGAGCTTACAATCTAATCTAATGATAATTAGAGCTGTTATTATTTAATTACGTGTTCATTTGAGATATGTTAAAAACATGGCCTGTTAGTTCCTTTGCAGGACTGAACTTGGGACATCCTAATTTACATCAAGCAGACTGAGCATGAACCCACATCATACCTTTTGTGCAATTCTCTGCCCAACAGAGACCTTACTGACCAAAGGGCTCTCATTTACAGGATGTGAGAACGTTACATCTTATTTGGTTAAAGGGCTGTCCAAATCTGTTAACCTCTAAAGACCTAAAGCAGTAAGGTATGGGGGTTCTGGACCACAAAATAGCATTTTAATAGAAAAATACTCACAGGCAAAATACAGTAAGTGAAAGTTTGCGTCTCAGGGTTTCTCTGTCACAACGATAATGTGATGTTGTTGCTGCTGAAAATAGACTCCTCTAATGAACTATAACTTTTTACACTGAAACGGCAGTGCATATTCTATAAAGTGTGATACAGTAGTGCTGAATTGGCACAACTACATGGAAAGCCCAGTTCAAGTTAATGGGACTGTCTGTGTGGCAGCACAGAATCATCACTATCTCACTTTATTGAATGAGCACTATGGCACCAGAATGTTAATTGGTTTCCCAGATGTTCATGGAGTTGGTAAAACATTGCTAATCCACGAGTGAAAATGTTGTTTGCAATTCAAAGACCTTTTAGAGTGGGGAGTGGGGGAGGGGTGGGGGATCTCCATAGACTTCATAGTTACATACAGTAAATACATAATAGATGAGGTTGAAAAAAGACATGCGTCCCTCAAGTTCAACCTATGCTAAATTTAGACAACAGATACTTTATCCTATATCTATACTTCCTTATTGATCCAGAGGAAGGCAAACAAAAAACCCCAGTGTCATATCATCAATGAAATCTCATAAGGGGGGAAAAAAATTCCTTCCTAACTCCAAGAATTGGCAATCGGATTACTCCCTGAATCAACATCCTTCCCATGTTTACTTATTTGGTATATCCCTGTATACCTTTCCTTTCTATAAAGATGTCCAACCTTATTTGAACAAATCTATTGTATCTGCCATCACAGTCTCCATGGGTAATGAATTCCACATTTTAACTGCCCTTACTGTACAAAAAAACCCTTTCCTTTGTTGCTGGTGGAATCTCCTTTCCTCCAACCTAAAGGGATGCCCCCGAGTCCTTTGTACTGCCCTTGGGATGAATAGTTATTTTGAAAGCTCCTTGTACTGTCCCGAATATATTTGTATATAGTTATCATATCCCCTCTTAGACGCCTCTTTTCTAATGTAAATAAATCTAATTTAGCTAGCCTCTCCTCATAAGTTAGATTGTCCATCCCCTTTATTAATTTGGTGGCTCTTCGCTGCACTCTTTCTTGTTCCATAATGTCTTTGGTGTCCAAAATTGTACTCCATATTCAAGGTGTAGTCTTACTAATGCTTTATAAAGGGGCATCATTATGTTTACTTCCCTTCCATTCATTGCCCGTTTAATGCAAGATAAGATCTTGTTTGCCTTTGCACCTACTGCATGACTTGGGGCACTATTGCTAAGGATGCTGTCTACAAGCACTCCTAAATCCTTCTCCATCAAGGATTCCCCCAATTTATCCACATTTAATTGTGAGTCGCCTTTTAATACTTGCTTCCCAAATGCATAACCTTACATTTATCTGTATTAAACCTCATCTGCCATTTACCTCCCCAGTCTCTTCAAATCCTTCTGGAGAGAAATTACACCCTGCTCTGATTCTACTGCCTTACACAATGTAGTACCATCAGCAAAGATGGAGACTTTGCTCTTGATGCCAACCTCAAGGTCATTAATAAACAAGTTAAAAAGCAGGGGTCCCAGTACCAATACCTGAGGTAATTCACTCACGTCCTTAGCTCAACCTGAAAAAGTTCCATTTATGACAACCCTCTGTTGTCTAACCTTCCACCAGTTTTCAATCCAGGTCCATAAAATTTTAATGAGTCCAATTTGCTTTATTTTGTACCCGAACTTCTTATGTGGAACCATATCAAAAGCCTTTGCAAAATCTAAGTAGACCACATCAACTACATTACCCTGGTCTAAATTCCTACTTATCTCCTCAAAGAAACAATTAAGATTCATTTGGCATGATCTATCCTGCTGACTATTACTAATAATTTAGTTTTCCATTAGATATTCCTGAATATTATCACGTATTAAACCTTCAAGTAGTTTCCCCACTATTGAAGTCAGGCTTACAGGTCTGTAATTCCCCGGTTGTGATCTTGCTCCATTTTTAAATATAGGCACCACATCTGCTTTACGCCAATCTTGTGGTACTGAACCTGTGGAAATGTAGGAGTTTGGCTATTACTGAAATTGAAGCCTTGAGAACTCTTAGATGTATGCCATCGGGGCTAGGGGCCTTATTTACTTTAATTTTTTCAAGCCGCCTATGAACCTGTTCCTCGGTTAACCAATTGTTCATTAAGTTGGAGGTTGTGGCTTCCTTCTGCAGCACTACTATTGAAACTGATTCTTCCCTGGTAAACACATAGGCAAAGAATTTGTTTAATATCTCAGCTTTTTCCTTATCTCCAATAATCGCCCTGCCCATCTCACACTGAAAGGGTCCTATATTTTATTTTCTCACATTTTTGTTATTAAGGTACTTAAAGAATTTTTAGAGTTGTTCTTACTTTCTATTGCAATCCTTTTTTCATTATCCATTTTTGCTAATTTGATTGCCCCTTTGCCATTTTTGTTACATTCCTTATAATTCTGATACGATGCCTCCATCCCTTCTGACTTCAAGAATCTAAACACCTTCCTCTTCTTTTCCATTTCCTCCCCTACCTGTTTATTTAGCCACATTGGTTTTGACATTTCTTTTATACTTATTACCCAAGGGTATACACTGATAAGTGTGCTTTTCTAACAATGTTTTAAAAACTGCCCATTTATCTTCTACATTTTTTCTCTGCAAAAGCATCTTCCCAATGTATTACTTGTAGATTAGTCCAGTTTATTAAAATCTGCCTTCCTAAAGTTGAAGGTCTTTGTTGAACCCGAGTAATCTGTTTTTTGATCGTTTATTTCAAATGAGACCATGTTATGATTACTGTTACCCAAATGTTCCAGGACTTGAATATTTGCTATTATTTCTACATTGTTTGATATTACCAAATCCAGTATTGCCCCTCTCCTTGTTGGTTCCTCAATAATTTGGGTCATATAATTGTCTTTAAACACCCCCAAAAACCTGTTTACTTTTGTTGTAATGCTAAAATCACCCATTATGCAAACATGACCTAGTTTTGATGCCTTCTCAATTTGCAAAATTATTTTAGCTTCCTCAATCTCACAGATATTTGGTGGTTTATAGCATATTCCCACAAACATTTTCTTTATACTTTTACCTCCACTGCTAATTTCAATCCACAAGGTCTCTACATTTTCATCATTCCCTTCATAAACATCTTCCCTTGTAAAAGGTTTTAGATCCGGTTAACATATAAAACATACCCCGCCTCCTATTCTATTTGCTCGATCCTTCCGATTAGGGAATAACGCTCCAAATTAACTGCCCCGTCATGAGTTTCATCCCACCATGTTTCAGTAATGGGTAGAAAATAGGGGTAACAACCCCCCGGTGATGCTCTCACTATACAAGGAAGTCCATAGATAATAAAAATCATATGTCCATAAGACGGTGTGCAATGCAAATAAATGATGCGTGGATTGTGGAGTCCAGTGGGTAAGCCGATGGTGTGTGTGTGCCTGAATACCCCCACCTCACCTGTGTGCTGCCGTAGGAGAAGTCTCGCCACGCCGATGGATAACACTCGTCCCCACCGAATGCTGTTAAATGGGGTAAGTAAACCTCCTCAGCCGTGAATGTGGTAGCCCGGTGAATGGGGACTGGCTGATGGAAATGGAGATCCATACGCAGAGTCTCCCGCCGTCTCCCCCGGGTACCAGATCGATCTTCTCCGAGGTGCCGGGTCGTGGCTGTCGGTGGGGTCGGTGATGGCTGCTGGCAGTGAAGACAGGACAGGACAATCCACTCCTCCGTAGGATGTCCGTCCGCGGTGTTGTTTCCCGGAACAGGTGAGGGGAATGGTTATCGGCTACACACTGGCAGGAACCCCGGATCTCCGCAGCTAGGAGAGGAAATCCTCTAGATGTTGACAGCTGCTCCGTGATGCAGATACCGGCGTGCTACGATACTAAGGTAAAGAATCAGGAACAAAGAGAAAAAAAGTAGAGCACTGCTAATAAAATAAGAAAAAGGGCCAGTAGCAAAATTATTATTTATTAGGCATATAAGCCAAAAAAGGGGACAGACACACTAACGTTTAAAAACTCTGACGCGTTTCCCGCCGTGGAGGCGCTTTATCAAAGAGTGATAAAGAGTGATAAAGCGCCTCCACGGCGGGAAACGCGTCAGAGTTTTTAAACGTTAGTGTGTCTGTCCCCTTTTTTGGCTTATATGCCTAATAAATAATCATTTTGCTACTGGCCCTTTTTCTTATTTTATTAGCAGTGCTCTACTTTTTTTCTCTTTGTTCATGTTTCAGTAATGGCTATGATATCATACTGCTCCCTTGCAGCTATTAATTCAAGCCTAGCATAAACTTTAATGTGTTTTATTCCTGCGCTATCTTTCCTTGCTTTCACAGACCAGGATCTCCCCACCTATTTAGTAAGGGGAGATACCCCAGAGGGCATCAGCAAACTGTTCTTATCAGCAAATTGATTAACATAGTTTTGTGTCAGAGTGCTGTGCTGCCCCGCACATGTCTAACTACGCCACTGCGTCAGATGTACCCGACGTACGTTTCACCTACTCAGATTCATCGGGGCGGGAGGCAATTTGCTAATAAGAGCTTCTACCAAATAGAGAGCTAGTATTATACTATATACAAAGAGAGAGAGTATTGGTAACTATATACTGTACATGGATGCTGTTTGATCTAATAATCAGGACTTCATTGTGAGCCTAGACATGGTGTGTTTCACCTCAATTATCTATATAGGTGCCTAACAGCATACCCTTTTGTTGCGGGGCATTTATACAATGAGCCTCACCCACTAAATAGTGTGAAAAGTTATCCAATATTAATTACTGGCTAAATATACAGCAGTATTGTGCTTATTCTCTCTGCCAAACATTTTGGTAGTAAATGTAGTACTCCTGTCAAAAATGAAGCAGGAGCTAATACAGTATAACTGCTACAGCAAAACATTTTTTCTCCACCACGAGATGCCTTCTCCCTGTTAAGTGCAATTCCACCTGTAATCAGGATGGCTGCTAATAAAGTATATAATACAATATATTACGTGTGGTGCACTAAATACATCATAAAGTATCCTTTTCATTTCTGTTGGGTGTTCTCCAGTGCAGCTAAAAGGGATTCTTTTTCTTTACCGTTAATATCTCACCACCTATTTCCTAAAATAGACATTATCCTCTGTGAACTTCCTCTTTAAATTATCCCCTGCTCACTAAACACCCCCCTTCCGTTCTCACCTCTACATATGAATGCATATTTTCTCCTTTATCACACTCAATGTAGTGGCCAGTGTTCTTGTTTCCTGCTCTGTTAATGTAATTCCTCCTCATCTCCTGCTCCTCCTTTGGGTAGCTCTCCATCATGCAGAGGTCACATGCATCCCGTACCTCATCTCCACGTACTTTCCAAAAATTCCCAACACAGCCTCTTGTTTCTTTCCCAGATTTGGCCACTTTCTTCCCTCTTGTTTTCTTTTGCTCACCTCAAAGATTTTGCCAGACTTCCCTTGACATATGAAAGTCTCTTCCCCACCTTACTAAACCTTCTAAAGTCTCTCATGATCTCTAAAAACATCCCGCACATCCAAAACAAACTAGAACTTAATACATGCCATTAAAATATGTAAATTGTGTTCCTCTTCCCTAGCCTCACCTATTGTTTTGTGACTTCTAAACACTCCTAAAATCCCTCACTAATTCAAGTAGGGCAAAACAGAGTTAGTTCAATATGTTAGCAAGTTTTCTTCCTTGGAAAAAAATATATTTTGTGTACCGGGCGTGCACATTTTAAGTGAAACTTCTTTGTCTTTTGTCATTGTTTTGTCACAGAAATTGTATTTGTGATGGTGATGTTTAAATTAAAAAATCAAAACATATTTCAGTGCCAAAACTCAAAGAAGTTTGATTTAGAATGCAGGTGTTAGCTATTTGAACTTCTATATTTATAGTAACTGTGACTTGTTCGTGTGTGCATAACTGTGTGTGTGCATCACTCAGTGTGTGTGTGCGCGTCACTCAGTGTATATGTGTGTGCGTCAGTCAGTATGTGTGCACGTGTAAGTCAGTGTGTGTGCGTCAGTCAGTGTGCGTGTGCCATTCAGTGTGTGTGCGCATCAGTCAGTGTGTGTGTATGCGTTAGTCAGTGTGCATTCTGTGTGTGTAAGTCAGTGTGTGTGTATCACTGTGTGCGTTAGTGTGTCAGTGTGTCTTTCAGTCAGTGTGTGTGTGCACGCGTCAGTCAGTGTGTGTGCGTGTGTGTGTCAGTCAGTGTGTGTGCGTCAGTCAGTGTGCGTCACTGTGTGTGTGTGTGTGTCAGTCAGTGTGTGTGTCAGTCAGTCAGTGTGCGTCACTGTGTGTGTGTCAGTCAGTGTGTGTGTCAGTCAGTGTGTGTCAGTCAGTGTGTGTGTCTGTGTGTCAGTGGGTCTGTGTGTCAGTGTGTTATTTAGTCAGTGTGTGTGTGTTTGTCTCGCGGGCTCTCCCAGCGCTATTCACCTCCCCGGCGGTGCTGCTGTGGGGACATGGCGCACTGAGCGCTCTCCCCTCCCCCCGCCCAGCAGTGATGCTGCGGCGGGGACACGGCATGCTGAGCTCTCTCCCCTCTCTCCCATCCCTCCGCGGTGCTGTTGTGGCGGGGACATGGTGCTCTGAGCGCTCTCCCCTCTCTCCGCCTTTCGGCTGTGCTGTGGGGACACAGCGCATGGATCTCGCAAAAACTCCCCCTCTCCCCCCCACCCCCCCGTTCAAAGAGGAGAAGATCTCGGGGGAGCCGTGGCACAGAAGAGAGTGTGTGTGTGTTTCTCCTCCCTGGTGGGAGCTGGCAACACTGACCTCACTGATGGCCTCTTCTGCCAGCAGTGACATCACTTCCTGCACTGTACTTCCGTCACCATCAAGGCAATTTACTGCCAGGAAAATTTTCATGTGGTAAGTGCCGCTAAAGAAGTTTCACTTCAAAAATGAGAACTATAGAGTTTTTCAAAACTAGTCTCAAATTAGAAATACAACATTTAAACAAATACTGTAGCTCAGATTCAGAATACTGTTCAATTAGAGAGACAAAGACAATTATTTACAGAATATTTTTTTCTTTTGAGGATTAATGAATGTCACCAATTATTCTACTGTGTGGTTTTCAAAATGCATATTTGAACCTGGAATATGTTGCAAACTTAAGCTATAAAGAAAGTTTGTACGTTTTAACTGCCAAACCTTTCCTACACATCCTGCAAAAGCTTTCAGCCTCTATCAGGTAAGAGTGGTTCACTCAGAAGAACTGGTAGAAATCTGCAAGTTTCTTCTTTCCAGTGAAAAGATTAGGGCAGGGTAACCATGGATAAAGTGCAAGGGAAGTGTAACATTGAACAGACAAGATTAAAATAAAATGTGCCATGAAAAGCACTTTACTGAAAAGCAGCCCTGAGCTATATATGTGTGAGGGGTGGCATGACCTCCAGGCAAAGTTTCCTCTTTCCCTCCCCCCTTAGTATTCTCTCCTTCAGCCTTGTGAGTGCTGCTTAGGCAGTCAGGGACAAGGCTGGCAAGCCTGGAAATCTGTTCCAGGCTCAGTAGAGAAGGGAGGCCCGTCCGACTGACCGACCACAGAAGTCAGGGCCAACCTTCCTTCTCCAGGCTCTCTAACCACCACAGCTGCCAGGCCCACTCCCCCGCTCCTCATGTGAAAATTTGGATCCCCCTGTGACAGGGTGAAGTCAACCCCTATCAGTTATGCCTGGGAGACATATGTCTGAGTGCTTCATCCAGCACTTATAAGGGTTAACTCAGGTGGAAGCTAAGTAATCAGGATGTAAGCTGACACCTGAGAAGCAGCAAGGTATAAAATGATGTTGTTACTGGCAGTAGCTGCCTGCCCTAGGCCAGAGCACATGGATATATGTGCTGCTAGCCAGAAGGATACATCAAGCTAACTACTGCAACCAAAGTAAGAGACTTGTTCATTTGTTTTTCCTGACTGCTTAAAAGAGACTTATGGTTTGGTTATGGTTTAGCCAGCCAGCCTGCTAGATAGGCCTGGTGTGTTAGTCAGTCCTCCCAATGTGGAGCAGGATTTGTTTTGCTTAAAGGGACAGTGTACCCGCATGTTATGTATGCTGTGGAGAAATAAAGCCACTGAACGTTTTCATTATCCTGAAACTATACATGTGGACTGTTCCCTGACCTCGGCTACAGGCCGTCCTGCCACAACCCCCCACCCACTGAATTAAGTCCGCGCCTGGCTGACAGGAAGGAGCGAGTGAAATCACAGGGTGCAGGAATCTATCATTGAGCATCACATGAGGAACAGGATGGGAGGAAGCGGATGAGGTACTACTGGCTGGGTGTCCATCTCTGTTCCCCCAGCATTGCTCCCACACGTCCTAAAGGCCCCAGAGCCCCAGGCCCCCAAAATCACTCTCTGCTCCATCAGGCCGGCAACCAGCAGCCCTCTCTCCCAGAGGCTGCCCTCCCTCCCTGCTCTTTCCTAAGATCTGCCTCAAACACCCTGTAGCACCCGCTCCACAAGTGCCCTATTCCCCCCACCCCTGTTCCTCAAGCAATCTGAGCAGGATTCACTGGGCGGTGGGTACCTGTGGCTCATCCACACAGCTGATGATCTTTTGGCTGGACCACTGGTTGTGGACCACAGTGGAGTACTATTGGCCTTACTGCTTGCTGGAGCAAAAATACAGGAAATTCTCTGCGCATGTTCACTTTGTTTATTTTTCCCAACCAGGCTAGTGTGATCCGGATTAAGCTGCGACCTCATGCTACCTGTCTTCAATGGAGCGAACATCTCCAAATGCCTTGGCATAGAAATCAGAGACATAGGAATGTGCTGAAGGGAGAGGTGCATCCGGAGCAACAGCAAAACAGCCCAATGACGTCACAATCCAAAATTGAACATCCAAGCTTTATTGGAGACACACAGTGGACACAGCAGGCTGCAGCACAGCCTCCTCCTCTACATGTTTCACGCACACAGGCGCTTCGTGTGCGTGAAACATGTAGAGAAGGAGGCTGTGCTGCAGCCTGCTGTGTCCACTGTGTGTCTCCAATAAAGCTTTGATGTTCAATTTTGGATTGTGACGTCATTGGGCTGTTTTGCTGTTGCTCCGGATGCACCTCTCCCTTCCACATGACCTCTCTGCCGGATGCACACTGTAGGACTCACTGCTGAGGAACTATTGGACCCAGGATGGATGAGCTGACAGGGGTAAGATTGCTGTTTTGCCCCTCAGCCCCAACTTTTATAGTGGTCTTTATTTATCCTCTCATTTTCCTACCAGCCCTGCACAACCAGTGCTTCATTCAACTTTAGCCTAGGAGCGCATGACAGTTACATATCTCTCAACATAGGAATGTGTTAGCTGCAGGAGAGTTCTTGGTAGCCGAATGCTGCTTTGATTCCATCCAGCACCAGTCGCCGTTATGGGCCTGCAGCTAATTACCATGTTGTAAGTTTGGATATTTGCTCTTACAGTATCTTGATACATTTTACTATACACTTACCTCAGTGTGCCTTGTATTTTTCTCTGATTTCTAGTGGGTGGAGCACCCTGGCAGAGTTTTGTGGTAGTTAATTGTTGTTGTAGTATGGTAGTTAATTGTTATGTTGTTACTTTAATAAAACCTGCAGACCTTTTCTGTGTGCGTATTTCATTTAAGGGGTTTTTTTTTCAGAGGGGGAGGGATAGAGCAACATGGATGGCTCTAAGGTCAAGTTCATCAGTGGTATTCAGAAATGTATATAAATCTGTAAACGGTGAACATGTCATTTCCAGGAAAAAGAAATTACATGCCATACCTTAGGAAACTCCTCAATGACATTTCAGAGACAAAAGTAGCGATGAGTGATCCTCAACTATCAGCCAATGGTTAAAATTCCTGCTGACGTGGTCCCACCCAACTGAATATTATTACATGAGCTGGAATTGATCTTTACCATCCAGAAAGCATTAGAAAAGTTATGTTTAGTGATATTGCATATGTTGGCAATTCAAAATTTAGAAAGATTAGAAAATGACAAAAATGAAATGACCCACTTGACTAGTAAAAAATATACATCTATATCTATATCTATATATACACCACACTTAGTTAAGATATGGTGGGTAAAAAAAGTGAGAAAAAACCCTCCACAGTAAAGCATATAGCAAATGGAAATATTACTGTATGCTCATTTGCTTGCCTTAGACAGGTCTGCAACCCTGTCTTTCACCTTTATCACCCAGCATACAGTGCTACCACTGCAGCAAGGGATTCTGGGAAATGACATGCAAATGAGCACACAGTGCCACCTTTTGCTTCAAAACCATATCACATGATCCACTATAAGCTAATGCTTGCTGGATTGCACAGCTTTTGAGCACAGCCTGGGTTAAGATGCATATACATATATTTATATAAAGAATATCCATTGTGAGCACATTCATATGTGTGTATATATATATATATATATATATATATATATATATATATATATATATACCATACGCACTCTGGTAAGTTTGATCACAAGTTTGTATTAAAAAGACACATAAACCGACGTTTCGGTCCCACTGGGGGACCGAAACGTCGGTTTATGTGTCTTTTTCAATAAAAAAACTTGTGAACAAACTTACCAGAGTGCTGTCTCCTGATCTCGTGCTTCAAACGGTATCGTATGGTTTATTATTGCTTTATGGGACAAGCACCCTATTTTTTCTACTTGCAAGTGGAGTGCCGGCTGCTTCTGTGGATTATATATATATAGAAAAATATAGAGAAAAAGAGAAAAGAAGCGCCCGATCCTTGTGTAAAATCAGATGAAAAATTTAATACATCATGGACAAGACAAATGCACACTTACAATTTGTCCGATAAAATAAGGCATATTATGGGACCAGCCCATGCACCAACTGAAGACTCCACGGTCACCTCTGTGTAATGGTATCCAAAATGGTTCCAGATCTTGTGTCTGCATAAGCCGCTATCTCCAAGATGAAAGTTCTTCACTTTAGGAGCGCTTGTTTGCAGCGTGCAGTCGCCATTCCCCTGATGAAATCCGCAGAGACGGAAGAAACGCGTAGGGTCACGTGGCATTGAAACTACGGTGGTCGAGCAGTTCCTGGCACCAGCGTGAGGACGTGAGGACGTGTGTTAAGATCTTTCCGGGTCCCGGTGTTCCACAAGAGAGGTGAATGGCGGCCGCACGCTGCAAACAAGCGCTCCTAAAGTGAATAACTTTCATCTTGGAGATAGCGGCTTATGCAGACACAAGATCTGGAACCATTTTGGATACCATTACACAGAGGTGACCGTGGAGTCTTCAGTTGGTGCATGGGCTGGTCCCATAATATGCCTTATTTTATCGGACAAATTGTAAGTGTGCATTTGTCTTGTCCATGACGTATTAAATTTTTCATCTGATTTTACACAAGGATCGGGCGCTTCTTTTCTCTTTTTCTCTAATAGGTACTGTGGGAGTTTGGTGAGCCCAAGAAGAAGCAGCCTGGACTTTTGTATCATCTTATCATGGGCTTTATATGGACTTAAGTATTCCTTTTTATATTCACCTACATTGGCTCATTCATCACATGTTTTTATGTGTCTACAATTTTGATTTTTAACGAGCCAATTTTTACTTGTATTTTTTGTTTAGTTCAGTCCCATGACACATTTTGTGTCATTTTTATAATTTGCACTGCAAATCAAATTTTTATTTTTCTATTTTATTTTTATTTTTATTAATATATTTTTTTGTATTTTTATGCACACTTTTTTGTTTTTTATTCATTTTATAGGCAAGATATTTATTTGTTTCATGCCATATAATACAGATTTACCTATTCAAATTAGTTAATTTACCTGGTGCAAACACTTGCCACATTCAATCAGAGCGGCAGCAACTTGGGTGTGGTGTGTGAAGGGCGCTGTCTATATTACTGTTAATATATATATATATATATATATATATATATATATATATATATATAGTCAAATTAAGCTGCAGCAGTCCTGTAGGCACGCTTGTAATGTAGGTGCCTGTCCCATACAAATAATATGAGTATACGATACCATTCCATAACAGGTAGTAAATCTCATATAAATCTGGATTTTCACAGGATGTTAAAGGTGAAACTTTTTCTTTATCTGCCTTAAGTAAATATACATTTTTGGAAGCTCTTCTTTGTATTTGCACGCAATGTTAACGTCACATACAGAGTAGATCGGAAACATTCTTGCTGTCTTCCTTTTGCCCATTTTAAAGGTACATATTTTTAGCAGTATAGGGACAGCATTTTCATGATTCACATTTTCTAATGACAGCATTTTTTTCTCTGTCTAAAAGATCTTGCATCCAGAGTTCATAGGAAACTAGTTGACTTATAAAGGTGAGGTTCCACATAGCACTAAATAAACCACCAAATATCTGTGAGATTGAGGAAGCTAAAATACTTTTGCAAATGGAGAAGGTATCAAAACTGGGTCATGTTTGCATAATAGGGGATTTTAATTATCCAGACTGGGGCAATGAGATAGCATTACAACAAAAGGAAACAGGTTTTTGGGGGTGCTTAAAGACAATTATATGACTCAAATTATTGAGGAACCAACTAGGAGAGGGGCAGTACTGGATTTGGTCATATCAAACTTTGTAGAAGTAATAACAAATATTCAAGTCCTGGAACATTTGGGTAACAGTGATTATAACATGGTCTCTTTTGAAATAAATGATCAAAAAACAGATTACTTGGGTTCAACAAAGACCTTAAACTTTAGAAAGGCAGATTTTAATAAACTGAGGTCTAATCTACAAGTAATACATTGGGATGATGTTTTTGCAGGGAAAATGTAGATGATAAATGGGCAGTCTTTAAAACATTGTTAGAAGAGCATACTTATCAGTGTATACCCTTGGGTAATAAGTATAAAAGAAATAAGTCAAAACCAATGTGGCTAAATTAACAGGTAGGGGAGGAAATGGACAAGAAGAGGAAGGCATTTAGATTCTTCAAGTCAGAAGGGACGGAGACATCGTATCAAAATTATAAGGAATGTAACAAAAATTGCAAAACGGCAATCAAATTAGCAAATATGGATAATGAAAATAGGATTGCAATAGAAAGTAAGGTCAACCATAAAAAGTTCTTTATGTACCTTAATCACTGTCAGGACTCGCGGACCCTCGCGCGTCCCCGTGCGGACCCCGCGCGCCAGCACTTACCTCCGTTCCATCCCGACACCTACTGGCAACTCTCCGTGCTGTCCTCCTCCCTCACGCACCTCTCCCCGCACGCGCAGAGTGGTCCCCACGGTAGCGTCAGTCCCCGCTGACGCGCTGCGCAGGCACAGACCCCGCATCGCAGGATTGGAGGACAGAGGTGAGACGCATCACCGGCGTGTGATGCGCATGCGACGCCCGCACAATGCCCCCGAGCGACGACCAATAGGAACTCATTAGTTCCTGTACTGCCAGCTGTCTCTTCCCTTCCAGCCTATCCCTGGTCTCCGCGAGGGTTACGCCTCTGCTCCACCCCCTGGGTGATTGGTCAATGCCTGCTACTTATGTTCAACTGTGCCACTGGCACTCCGGCTGAGCATAGACTCATGTTACCTTGTGTTTGCCTCTGCCTCTCTTGCCTTGTTCTAGTTCTGCTTACCCGTGTACGACTCTGCCTGCCTTTGAAACCCTCGCTCTCTGGAACCCCGACCTTGGCTTGAACTTTGACGATCCGTATCTCTCCTGCCCTGACCCCTGGCTCTGGACTCCAACCGTCCGCTCTTCTCCAGTTCTGACCTTGGCATTAGTACCTCACACGCTCTGGACCTCCCCCGCATCGGACCCGGCAAGTATACGTTTACTCTGATTTCTCCTGTCCCAGACTCGGCCAGCAAGACTACTCTACATTCCGGACTGGGTCCCCATGTCTGTGGCTGGTGGTTATCTATCCCCATCTCAGAACAGGGGTCTCGTCTAGTTTGTGGCGAGCACAGCGTAACATTATGCTCAGCCCCACAAATATAGACCCCGCTGGGGTGGGTGATATGGTGGCATCTCATGCCGCTATGTTCTCCAAGCTCCAGAAGTACTTAGAACAGTCTGACCTTCGTATGGACGCACTACAGAAAGACTTCCAGACCCTGTCTGTCCAAGTACAGCAGGCTAATCCTCCCACCTTTCCTCCACCTCCACTTATTCCTCCGGTTAACCCCTGCTCTTCTGACCCGCGACTTCCTGCTCCCAATCGGTACTCCGGAGACCCCTTAGAATGTCGTGGGTTCCTCAATCAGGTTTGATATACCGGGTCGGAAGATCACCGCAGCTTCATCCCTTCTCCACATCTCACAAGGAGATCGTTCAGTGGCTAGGTATGCCCTGGAGTTTCAGACAGTTGCTGCTGAGACGGGGTGGAACGACGAGGCCCTCTCTTCTGTTTTCTGGCAGGGTCTTTCCGAACAGCTGAAGGATGAACTCGCCGCACATGAACGCCCAAGTGACCTAGAGGGACTCATAGCGATCTGCATTCGAGTGAATCAACGACTACAAGAGAGGAGGTCCGAGCATTCTCATCACCGTCAGGTAAAGCCCAGGGCTTCTCTTATTCATTCCTCCTTTCCAGAAGTTCCCGCGACTGATGCTCCGGAGCCCATGCAACTTGGGGGCAATAGGCTGTCCCCTTCCGAAAAACAGCATCGCTGATCTTCTGGACTCTGCTTATACTGTGGTAATCCTGGTCATTTCGTTCCACAATGCCCCTCAAGCCTGCACCCAAGTCGGGAAACGCCAGCTCCCATTGACATCCAGAGGAGTCTCTGTGGAAACGCTCGCTAAATCCTCTATCATCAAGGATCACCTACCTAGCAGAATTTTGATCCCAGTCTCACTTTCGGCCCCTGGCCTCTCGGTTGCTGCATCTGCCTTCATCGATTCTGGTTCCGGAGGGAACTTTATTGATCACGAGTTTGCTAGGAAGAATAATATTCTGCTAGAGAGGAAAAGGATTCCGTGGGGCTTGAGGCCATTGACGGACGTCCCCTGCAGCCGGCATTTATCGTCCTACAGACCGTCAAACTGTCCCTCCTGGTTGAGCAGAACCACAGAGAGAAGATATCCCTAGATGTCATCCACTCTCCGTCGGCCGAGATCATTTTGGCTTCAACGCCATAATCCACACATCGACTGGGTCAAACCTAAACCCATATCCTGAATCAGCAGTGCTCCACGACCTGCGTCACCCCATGGCAGACTATTTGTAGTGTGAAGAATTCCGAGGAGGTACAGTGTTCCTTACCCGACTGTTATTCGTCCTTCAGAGACGTCTTTGACAAAGTCAAATCCAAGGTCCTTCCTCCCCACCGACCCTTTGACAGTCCTATAGACCTCTTGCCTGGGTCCGTCCTTCCTAGAGGGCGATCATACCCTCTCTCCCTCCCAGAGACAAAAGCTATGTAGGATTACATCTGAGAGAATCTCAGGGGTTTATCAGAAAATCTTCTTTCCCCGCTGGGGCGGGCTTCTACTTTGTCAAGAAAAAGGACGGTACCCTTCGTCCATGTATTGATTACCGTGGATTGAACAATATTACCATCAAAAAACGGTATCCCCTGCCTTTGATTTCCGAATTGTTCGATCGTCTCCAAGGGGCAACCATCTTCTCCAAATTGGATCTATGTGGCGCATACAACCTGGTAAGGATTCGACAAGGCGACGAATGGAAAACGGCCTTTAATACCAGAGACGGGCACTACGAGAACCTAGTTATGCTGTTCGGCTTATGCAATGCTCCTGCGATCTTCCAGGATTTCGTAAATGAAATATTCAGGGATCTTCTCAATGTTTTTCTCATAGTGTATCTTGACGATATTCTGATCTTCTCAAAGAGTCTTCCCGATCACATTGTATAAGTCAAACAGGTACTACTACGCCTTCGTCAGAACCACCTCTATGCCAAGTTGGAGAAGTGTCAATTTCACCAATCCTCTAACACTTTCCTGGGGTACATCATCTCGGATTCCGGGTTCGCGATGGATCCTTCCAAGCTGAGATCCGTCTTGGACTGGCCGCTTCCCACCTCTATCAAAGGCATTCAAAGGTTTCTCGGTTTTGCAAACTATTACCGAAGATTTATTCGTAATTTCTCGTCCATTGTCACACCCATCTCTGCCCTCACTAGGAAAGGAGCCGGTGTCTCATCTTGGCCTCCTGCAGCTGTTCAAGCCTTTGACTTTCTGAAGAAATCTTTCGTCTCAGCACCGGTCCTGATCCATCCCAATTCCAATGTTCCATTTACGCTGGAAGTGGACGCATCGGATGTTGGAGCTGGCGCCATCCTTTCTCAAAGAAAGTCACCTTCTTCCAATTTGCATCCCTGTGCATTTTTTTCAAAAAAAAATTCTCCAGCACAACAGAATTACGACGTGGGCAACAGGGAGTTATTAGCCATTATACACGCATTGGAGGAATGGAGGCATCTCTTGGAGGGCATGGAGAGTCCAATAACCATTCTAACGGACCAAAAAAACCTTATGTATTTGGAGAGCGCTCGCCGGCTGGGAGCTCGTCAGGCCCGTTGGTCTCTTTTCTTTTCCCATTTTAATTATATAATTTTTTTCATTCCTGGGTCCAAGAATCTAAAGGCAGACGCACTCTCTCGTCAATTCCTAAGTGAGGACAAAGCCGAGGCCAGAGCAGAGACCATACTTCCGTCCAAGTACATGATATCTGCCAACACTTTTGACGTATTGGATAAAATTCTCTTGGATCAGTCCAAGGTTCCGGAGGGTCTGGAGGTCCCGGACGGTTGTCTCTTCGCTTCTCTCAAATACCACAGGAAGATTCTGGAATGGGGCCACTCGTCTAAAACTGCGGGACATCCTGGCACCAAAAGAACTACGGACCTCATAGAACTGACTTTTTGGTGGCCCAACATGCAAAGGGATATCAGCGAGTTCATCAAGGCTTGCACCATTTGCACTCGGAACAAGGTTCCCCGCTGTAGACCTCAAGGACTCTTACATCCACTACCCATCCCTGACCGTCCCTGGAAACATTTATCGATGGACTTTATTGTAGAGCTTCCTGTTTCCAAGGGTATGAATACTATATTGGGTGGAGGTGACAAGGGAGCGGGACACCATGCACATGTAAAAAAGAAGAGATCACAAAAAAAGCACTGTAAAGCACAAAATGATATTCCTATGAAATTCTGCAAAGATTATACTCACAAGCAGACAGTGAGTAAAAGCATTTCACACATAAAGTGTACACGAACAGTAGTCCCATGTTGAGGAGCGTCTGGGGACCAGGATGGAATGGATAGGGTGCACTACAGCAGAGAACAAAAACAAGCCATATGCGCGAACTGTGCAACAATTTAATTAGTTAAAAAACACTTAACAAGTGCTCACTTACAGAGTATAAAAGAATATTAGGCAATAAAGACTCAAAGGTACAGGCATGTGATGATCTCCCCGCCCCTTCCTCTCCAGGAATCGCGCTTAGGTTTGGAGTAGAGACGCTCTGCCACAGGTGCTCCTGATTGTGGCTGCAAGAAGCAACAAACAGCTAAGCGTCTTTCTTTCACGTGTCTTGATATCTGCCTCGATTCGACGCGTTTCGCTAGAGAACTAGCTTCGTCGGGAATTTGGCACCCTATCCTACACTTGCTCTTAAATACAGTTAGTTTACTCTTCATTGGTGGTGTAATATGACAAAGGAAGAATGTGAGGCGGTTAAGACTCTGGCAGAAGATACCTCCCTGATAATCAAACAAGCAGACAAAGGGGGTGGTATCGTCCTTATGAACAGGACTGATTACATTAGAGAAGCAGAGAGACTCTTGAACGATGAGCTAACTTATGTCAAGCTAGACAAAAATCCCATTAAGACTTATCAAAAAGAACTCGTAATAATATTATCCTTGATAAAGAACGCGGTGACGTTCAAAATGCATTGGATGGGTCTCATGACACAATAAAGTACCTTTTTTAATATATTTTTGATACTGGGTCCTTTCCTCCAGTTTGTGCGCTCCTCTTCATCTTCTACTTCTGCATTCCAGCATTGGAAGTTGCACAGCCAGCCAGCCACACCAAGGAACGTGAGTAATTATTGCTACAGGGTTACTTACCAATGAGATTGGTCGTGTGTGATCTTGCACTACCCACTACCTGTCTTCAGGAGGACTGTTCCCATATTGTTAGCTGCATTACCACTACTTTAGATTTGTGATTATGGATTTCCTTTGATGTTGGTTCTGGCACTATATCATCATTTGACCTGGCATTTGAGCGCTCTGCTACCTCATCTATCTTGCGATTATTTTAAGAATATCATGGATTTGGTTAAAAGCGTCATTGTGGGTAACACAATTTGTTTTTTCACAGTTAACTTTAGGGCCTTACTTTAATATTAACCTCCTAACTCCTGTGAAAGAATTATGGACAGGAGGGCTATACAGAAGAAATTGAGTCTGGGGTTACTGGTCATCCATTTTGTCTCTTCTAATTTATGTGGACGTGTGATCAGTGTTTGTGGGTAAAGATGAGTTTTCGCTAACAAAAGAAGTTCTAAGGCTGTGCCTGTGGCTCAACGCCCAGAATTATAGCGATACAATTTATCAGTACCCTGACCCACTTTGTTATTGTAGGATTTCTGTATGAAAGAATGTATGAGTGGGAAAGGTTAGAAATTAAAACTTAACTTTGGCAAAAACAAATATATGGGAGGGAGGTATTTTATGCTAACAAGCTCAAATAAAGCATATGTAGTGTTTTTAGATTGTAATAGGGTAGTGCCGTCTTATTTTCAGTAACCATGGCTGTAAATACTGGGGGTGGTATAACCCCACCCCAGATCATGCTGAAGCAACTTGCTGACGTGTCATCTCCTGTGCACTCGCAATAAAGATGCCTTGATACTCACCGGACCCGTCTGCAGTTTCTTGATGCTCCTGGGGTACCCCTGAGAAGGCTGCGGTCACAGTTGGTATTAGCAGTGGGATTCTTTTAATCTCGGGACCGAGGCTGGATGAGGAACGGGAGATCCCGAGACATTCTCCAGGTTGACCATATTGAGGTAAGCCACCTTTCTAAAAATGGCTCTAGTTTAATTGTTGAATGTCTTGGTAAAACCCTGGAGTTTTCCTAGCTTCACCTGAGTGACGGAATCCCGGGAGTATTAAGAAATATTTGTGATTAAAAATATATAAGGAATGGTTTTCTGACTATTGTCTTTGTGACTATTGTCTTTTTGACTAAGGAATATAGTGTAAAACTGCAGTAACTATAATGGGAAATGTATTCTCTGTGGAATCAGAAAGGGGCTCACCCAAGGGGTCATCCATATTTTGTATGATACAATTGTACGGTTCTCCAGCGGGTACATTTCTGGGACAGTTGTCTAGTATCACTAGTAAAACAAATCAGCCCATGGCACAACGAGGGACTTAGGATAAGGCTAAGATAGAGCAGTTGCGCAAATGTTTAATTGAGAGAGGGATTTTTCTCTGTGGGATTGAGAAGCTCAGGGAGTCTTATGTATTGCGAATCTCACAGGGAAACATACCTCAGGTTAAAATGGGTCAAAAGAATTCTGTTGAGGAACAGGAGGGTCCTGAACTAGGAACTCCAAATTATATTAGAATCCTCATTTCCCCCTTAAAAAGGTGTTATAACTGGTGCATTTAACCATTGACTAGGCAAAAATTAACATAACACAACAGAATAAGGAAGAAACAGCAAGTGAATAAGGAAGAAACAGCAAGTGAATAAGTAACAAACAGCAAGTGATTTTGCCGGTAGATTATTGGAAATAATCAAGGCATATGGAGGTATTGAGGAAGTAGAAAGAAGTAGCTTTTGTGAAAGGTTTACATGCAGAAATTGTGATGCAAGTAGAGACTGTGTGTATTGGTTGGGAGCATAAAAGATTGTTAGAAATTTCTACTGTGGTAGAGAATGCAAATGAGCAGGGAAGCTAAGAAAGAAATGGCTCAGGAAGTGAAATTTGTTAAGGCACAAACTGTGCTCTTTTCTCAAAATAGACCGGTTAATGAAAGTAGAGTATATGATAGGACCCAAGAGGGGTCACAGGGATCAAGGAAGGGACAGAAAGTGTTATAATTGTAGAGAGTCAGGACATTTTGCCAGAAATTGCAGAGCCCCTAAGAGAGATAACCAAAGAAACCAAGGGCACATTCCACCGGTTCCTCCATTATTCTCAACAGATTGTTTTTGCCTAAACCAAGATGGGTCTACCCCACCGGGATTGAGAATCTCATGTTTTCTCAAGTGTTGCAAATCTAGGTAGGGAACACGCCTTTTGTACTTTATAAATTCAAGGTAAAGAAAATGAGTTTATTTCCCCCCAAAACGTTTTCTTAGGTTGTAAGGTGAAATTTGTTAAAAGGGGTTGTTTGTTTCAGTAATCCCTGTGTTTTTATGATAGCATAAAATGTCCAAATTTTCATGAGGCATTGTAGCTGAGTTTATGCTTGGTATTTCCCAGCTAATTAACACTTCAGAGTCAGGCATGCGAGCATAAATCTTATCCTTCATTTCACCACAGCAATAAGTAGCTATGAGTCAGGTTCTGATACAGAAGTAGTCTCGTTGCCGTCAATTAATTGTGATGCCGTTGACAAGAGCTGTAAAAACGGACCTGAATACCCTAAATATTTAACCTGTGTGAATCCCCTGTGTGAAAGTTAAATCATGGGAACGCTGGTTTATTATATGTATTTAAAATTACCATCCAGAAACTTGCAAGTGTGTACTAAAATAAGAATATAATCGATTGCTTGTGATGAAGTTTTTATTTAAAGGTGTACACCTACTACAACACGAACTAATCAGCACTGGGCAGAGGAGAGTTTGGGTGTCTGTGGAGAGAGAGGAGGACAAAGAAAGAGCAAATTCAGGAAGTCCATTTGATCTTTACCATTTTTGTAATCAGCCCAGTCACTGGAAAAAAATAAGGGTATTTTATCGTACTGGCCAGGCGATTTGTTCCCTTAACCAGAATGACCTTCTTTTCCCTCTGCTCAAATTTCAACCACAAAATAGGAGAGAGACAGAATTGGGTGAATACATTACACAGAAATAACAGGCAGAACACATTCCAGACATGAAAGTTAACCAGAAGCTCCGTAGCTTCAAATTAGGTTTAAAATCCGATTAGATATGATAATTAAAAAAAAGCGGGATATTTTTCTTAATTTAATTTGCAGGATCAAACTGTTTTGTTTTCTTATTATTAGAATAGGTTAGAAATATGTGTTTTCTTGTTATTTTTGTAAAGTTGGTTGGCTGTGTATGAGAGAAGTGTGAAATTCTGTTTGTTTTGGTCTGTGTTGTGTTTTTTGTTTGTGTGTAACCAGTAAATACATTTCAATTGTATTTGTTCTGCTTAGGATATGTTTGGGAATTTTTTTAAGATGCTGGTGATAGTTTACAAACACACTGTTTAAATTATATGTTAAGGGTGTCTTTCCCCTTGACAATGTCCCGTTATTTTTATTTTTGGGATGACATGGACATTTTAGCTTGTATTGGGCTGTAGAAGCTCCATTTTAAACTCTGAGCTGTTCAATATGTAAAAGTATATGTTAGAAACCAGCATATAATATCTGGAATACTGAAAAGTCTATCTGTTCTGTCCAATGACATTTGGCGGAACGCCCAGACAGCTAGCTGGCTATACGCCCAGGTTCCGATACTATTTTAGTAATTAAAAATAAGTATTACTGAGTATGTATGTCTTTATTTGTATTGCGACAGGTGTGCTCAGCGCTACACAAAGAATACATTTGTGAGGATTGGACCTCGGCCCCACTCCAGTGATGCATTGGGTGACACCACTTGTGCATGCACTGCGCGCGAGCACCACAATACTCCTCCAACACCAGACCTAGACTCCGCCCCTGCACCACCTTCCGCGATGCTAAGCAGGACACTCCTGGCTCCATAATACGGCGGCGCCACATTTCCAGAAGTACACGAGGGGTTAATGCTGTCCATTACCCCTCACCTGCACTTCCCCCCGCCCCTGCCTATCAGTGGACTGAATATGTCTGAGGGGTCGTTCTCTTTCATTACCTTGCAGCTGTGTGCTGCCTTTACCATTGGCTGTCTGCCCTTTAAGTATTCAGCCAGTCCTCCCACAAACTGGCTGAGCATAAACTTCTATTTGTGTACCATGCTTGCTGCTTGCTGATCGTTGCTGTTACTGTGCCTTGTCTGATCTTCATTGTGATCCCTGCTCGTACCTAGATCTCTCTCTCTTCTGTACCCCTGGACCTCGGTTTACCTCGGGACTCCTGCTCTCTCCTCTCCTCGACCATGGCTATGGATTACGAGTACTCTCTTCTCTCCAACCCCTGACTACGGTAAGTACCACAACCTACCTGAACTCTCCTACCCTGACCCGGCTACATGACCCTGACCGCAATCCGGACCTGGTCTTGCGGTTGTAGGTCGGTGGTTATATACATTCCCACCTCAGCTTCACGGTCTAGTCCAGTTTGTGGTGAGCACACGTTACAATATGCTCAGCCCAACAAACATGGACCATGCTGAGGTGGGTCGACGACTGTATGAACACGACGGTATATTCAAACAAGTAGTGACATTTTTAGCACAAAAAGACCAGCAAATGGAACTGCTCCAACGCTCAGTACTTACCATTAGTGACCAAATTACATATCTTTCTTCTCCCATTGCTCCTCAAGCAGCGCTGCTCCTGCTCCTATCCCGTTAACCCCGGCTTCGGGGCCACGGTTACCTACCCCTAATCGCTATGGAGGTGATCCTTTGGGCTGCCGGCAAATCCTAACTCAATGTTCCATTCACTTTGAGCTGTTACCATCTCGCTTTCTGTCTCAATGCTCTAAGGTGGCATACATCATTTCACTATTGATGGACAACGCTCTGACATGGGCTTCACCTATCTGGGAACAAAGACCGGATCTGACCTGCGACTCTATCCGCTTCACTAGAGAATTCCGGAGAGTCTTTGACACCCCAGGGCGCAAGGTAACCCACTGCTTCTTCTCTCTTAAATATCTCGCAGGGTAACCGTTCTGTGGCCTGCTACGCGGTTGAATTTCGACTATAGCCACTGGGACTGGCTGGAATGACGAGGCATTGACTGCAGCATTCTGGCAAGGGTTGTCCGAGGTCCTCAAGGACGAATTGGTGGCTCAAGAATGCCCCGCTGGACTAGAGTATCTTGTGTCCCTGTGCATTTGAATGGACCAACGACTCCAAGAGAGAAGGATGGAGATAGGAAGACACCAATGAGGTACGCAATCATTCCTTACTCATCCAGCAGGAGTTGTCGACCCATCACCATCATCCGTAGATGCAGTTGGGAGGCACCCACTTATCCATTGGTTATAAACAACGCAGCCGTCGCACAGGCCTATGCCTGTATTGTGGTGACACTGGACACTTAGTAGTCGCCTGTCCACTAAAGTCGGGAAACACCACAGCCCAGTGAGAGCCAGGAGGATCACGCTGGGTACCCTATCTTCATCGCCTCCCAAACTCTCTTCCAGGATTTTCTTTCCCATCAACCTTTTCGGAGACACCTTCAGAACCACTACACGGACCTTTCTGGATTCCGGGTCAGGTGGAAACTTCATCGACCAGGGGTTTGTCGAGAGGAACAAGATACCCCTAATATACAAGGATCGTCCTTTAGGGCTGTAAGCAATTGACGGTCGCCCACAGCAACCCACTTTAATATCCTTGCAAACCATGCCAATCTCCTACAGGTCGGTGAGGATCATTCGGAGAAGATACAACTGGATGCCATCCATATGCCATCCCTAGGCCTGGCGGATCATTGGAGCTGGGTCGATTTGCCTATTAGTATCAAAAAATGGTGTTACGGTGCTCCTATATAGGGTGGTGATTTGTGCTTAGATAAGTGATTATGGTAAATAAACAAGTGTACAATAAGTGTATAAATAATATAAACGTGCAAGTGAAAAAACAATTAGTAAGTAATTATTTGCAGCTCAACCCTCTGAAGAAATGTTTCTGTTTTTCTTCTTCCTTATGGTTAGTTCGAAGCTTTGGGGAGCGCAGATATCACCATAAAAAACAAACAATAAGAAACTACATAGTTTAATCAGCTTCCCA
Organism: Ascaphus truei; assembly: GCF_040206685.1. Taxonomy (NCBI): domain Eukaryota; kingdom Metazoa; phylum Chordata; class Amphibia; order Anura; family Ascaphidae; genus Ascaphus; species Ascaphus truei. Next base: position 187,281,066 of record NC_134484.1, read on the forward strand.
CAATTGGAATCTAGGATTTCTGCCAAATGGAAACTCACACTTTTCTAGATGTAAAACAGCCTTTCCCACTCAGAATGTGGTTCACGAAATGCAGTTATAAGCTTCGCTAGCAAGAGTCTTTAGTATTGATGGTCACAATGTGATGTATCCTCGGTGAGAAAAAATAGCACAAATAGTGTAATTCTGTAAAATTCACATCTATATTGAATACAATGTCACACTTACATAAGTCACAGAAGTATTAGGCACGTAATAATTATAGTTGAGTGGCTTGATCAGTTTCTCCCCTGCACCGGTCTGCATCTCTCTGTTCTGTTCGCCGGGCTCCCTGTGAGCGTCACGTCACATCCGTGGCGGGTCGCGTCACTTCCGGTGCCTTCGGGATCATGCAGGAGGACGGGCAGCGCTTGTTTTGGAGATTCAGTCACGCCTACAACGTCAACTCAACCTAGTCCCATGTTGTGCCAAAAAGCTGTGTGAACAGCGATGCATCTGCTTAAATGGGCTCCATGGGTATGGATATTCCAGGCAAAAGGTGACACACTGTGTGCTCATTTGCCTGTCATTTCCCAGAGTCCCTTGCTGCAGTGGAAGCACTGTATGCTGGGTGTTAATAGTGAAAGGCATGGTTGCAGACCTGTCTAAGACATGCAAATGAGCTCACATTAATATTTCCATTTGCTATATGCTTTACGGTGGAGGGGTTTTGCCACTTTTTTTTACCCACCATAATGTAACTAATGTGTATATGTGTGTATATATATATATCATATGATACCGGTTGCAACACGACATCAAGGGACAGCACGCAGGTAAGTAAATCATTAATTTATGATTTACTTACCTGCGTGCTGTCCCTTGATGTCGTGTTGCAACTGGTATCGTATGGTCTGTTATTGTTTTATGGGATAAGCACCAAAACGTATTTACTTGCAAATGGTGTGCCATATATATATATATATATATATATATATATATATATATAGTGGTAGACAAATCACCAAAAAATCTACTCGCCACACAAAAAAATCTACTCGCCACCTAGTACCAAACGTGTGGTGCTTGGGCCAATATTTACTCGCCCGGGGGTTAAATCCACTCGCCCGGGGCGAGCAAATGTATAGGTTTGTCGAACACTGTATATATATATATATATATATATATATATATATATATATATATATATATATGAATAGAGCGGAAAACACATTATTTTTCAAGTATTTATAAAGGCTCAGCTCTTTATGTTAACTTATGATAAAGGTCTGAGTGGCAAGGGATGCATGAGTCATGGGTTAAACCAGGTGATCCAGCAGCCCCGAAATACAATCTCTTCATGTTAGATTCACACACAAACTGGTCATTCATCAAATTAAACTGTTTGTCATACTGAAACAAAGGTTCTCTCGCCACAGATGTTATGTACAATGCATACAATATTTTGTTACCATCATTAGTCAGAAACCAATATAAACATAACTGATGAGGTACACAATTGTCTATTCTCTTGCAGATGAAGATATACAGGTAGGACTTCCAGGGTCATGGAATTTGTTTACTGGATTTCTTAAAGGTTGATTTTGAGATGTTGTACCTACTGTACAGTGCTTTTTCTGTTCTCTGAATGCACCATAGACAATACAATCTAACTACCAAAGGGGTGTGATGAACCCAGAAACAGCATGTTAGAAACTCTAGATCATCTTACATTACAGTGTAGAGCTCTTAACTAATTGTTCTGCTCAAGTGATATTTAATATTGATCTCATTCACAGTAATGTTGGGAATGTGAACTCTATGAATAAAGATCTGCTTCCTACACTTGATTTCACTGCGCCTGCTACTACTAAGTCTGTGGCATCACAAAAATACAACATACTGTAGTATGTAAGACTACCGTTTCTAAATTCTAAGGTTTCAAAAAACTCTTATGACAACATAGTACAAATGCACATAGTCATCTTACATTTATTAATTTTGGAAAAAAATATGGTTCAAATAGAACATGGAGTAAAACATAATATATATTCGTTTCTGCATCATTATTTGATGTTGACTGAAACTTGCCTTTTATTTCTGGGACAGAAAGTAAGCCCTGAGTTATACAGTAGGCACAAGGGTGGCATTACTGTGGGTCTGAATGAACGATAACAGGCCAAAAGTGCATATGTTTAATGGGAAATAAATTATAGATCAGATGTGGCTGGAGAAGTGGACAGTATGGGGTTTAAGTGTAGAGAAAGCTGTCTGAGATGGGTGGAGCACAAGGGGGGAAATGAGATGGGAGGAAGTGAAATATTTTAGTGTTCCTGGATCTGAGCAGGTACTAACACCCTCCCGCCCACCCTTAAAATAATGAATTAAAGATTAGGTAGGAAGTAATACGGTATAAAGTGCTATTATGGTGCAGGGAACCAATTGCAAGTGTAACACACTTTCCCCCCTCAATCGCAGATAGGGACCCTGTGGGGAAATGTACCTGTTACCACGTGTGGTGCAATACCTGTCAGGCTCACAGGATTCCTGTTCAGGATTCTAGAGTATAGAATAACCCCTGACACAGGAGCCACATATAGTATATAGTAACCACATACACCAGTCTATGGTTAAACAGTTTACTATATGAAGATAAGTACAACACAATTACATCAACAACATTACAATAGTATTACTCTATACACTGACCACATAGGGCCATAAACCCACACCGAATACCCAAGTGTCCCCAAGAGTCCCACAACCCCACCCAAGTGTGAGACAGCGCAGCCCACTAGATGAGGTGTATAGTTGGTGCACTTGGTGTATACCTGCCCGGGGCTCCTGCACCCGGGTATAGCAGAATAACAGCAAGAGGATCCGTCTGCGTCCAGCGCCGAAGCCTCAGCAATGGTGTCCTCTTCCAAATAGGAGGTTCTCTCTCTGAGTGATCTCACCGTACCGATTCAAGTCTCTTATCTTCAGTGAGGTAGGTCTGGTCCCAGACCAAACTTGTCAGGGGTGCGCAGCACTGCAGTTGTGTCCCTGAACTTAACACACTACTAAAGGAGCAAGTTCCCTAACTGAAGGGGCCTTCCCTACAGCAGCCACAAACTAAGATTAGGGGCCTAGCTGGAGCCCAGGGGTAACCTGCACATGCAACCTCCCCAAACTTGCTCCCAGCTCCTACTGATCCTACTGTCCTTCCCCAGCACGCAAAATGTATCTCTCTGCAGGAGAAGATCTGCCACGCGATTGGCTGCTGTGAGTCACATGGATAGCAGCCGCAGGGGCTGCTGGGTGTTGTAGTCCCTTGTGGACCTCTTTAACATTGCTGCCGCGTGTGCGATCTGTACTGTGCATGCGTGACATGGTAATGGCCGCTGCTACTCTCAACTGCGCATGCGCAACCTTGGGAAGCCCCTGCGCGATGTAATGCCATACCAGCCATTCCCCACTCCTTGTAATGCCGTAGCAGCTGTCCTGCGCATGCACAAGCCTCCATGCATGTGCGAGCGTCCGCGCATGCGCGATCCTCCACGCATGCGGGAGTCTTCGCATGCGCGAGTACTTAAAACATGGCGGCACCCTGCCGCTGATGCCGCCGGGAGCCCCCGGCGATGCGATCGCCCCTGCAGCTTCCCGACATGTTGCAGGGGTCCCCGTGAAGGTAAGGGGGCCCAGGGGGAACCCTGCTACACAAGCATGCTACTTTCATTTATGTAATACATGGATTAATGGTAATGATTTAATGTCTAAAATAATAATACAATTAAAAAAAAAAAAGGAAGAAAAATAAATGCTGGGTGTTTGGCAATCCTTTACATTTCTTGTCACAGCTAGGGTGACCAGATATCCCGGTTTAGCTGGGACAGTCTCAGTTTTTCGCCGTTTGTCCAAGGTCCCGACTTTTCTGGCACCTGTTCCGGTTTTCCTCTGAGCTGACTGCCAATGCAGCGATCGTTGTTTGCTGACCGCTTGTGCGCATGCATGATCGGTGATTACCAGTGCCGATCGCGCATGCGCATAAGCGGCCAGCAAACGGCGATCAATGCATGCGCAGTCAGCACTGAGAAAAATCGCTCATCACGAATGCACAGTCAGTGCTCGTGACTGCGCATACATGACATTTGTCCCGTTTTTTTCCGGGACAAATATGGTAACCCCAGTCACAGCACCAGAATTACCTTGCCAGAGGAATGCACTGGAGATCGATTAGGCGGGGGAGAAAGGAGACTCTCTCCCACATCCACTTGGTGGATATTTAGGAGAAGCACGGATACTACCCGTGCTACATAACAGGGTGTGGTGGTGTCCTCTCCTGGTGTGGGAGGTTGCACTACAGCCCAATGGTGAGCAGCAGGGTGTAGCGGTGACCTCTCATGGAGGGAGTGGCAGGGCTACAGCACGTGCTTGGTGGCAGAGTTTGGTGCACTGCTGTTCTCTCGTGGAGGTAGAGGCAGTGCTAATATTCAATGGTGAGTGGCAGGCGGGGTGTGTTGGTGTCTGCTTATATATGTTGGTTATGGAATTTGGATTGACCCACAAAACTAGTATACCTAGTGGCTGGTGTACAAGTGTGTCTGGAACTCTACATATACAGTACATGGTGCTGATAAGGTCCTTGTGGAAGTGCATGTAGTGGTATGAGCACAAGGCGAAGGGGAAATTGAGGATTCCACCAGCCACATTCATTGACAGAAACAATATTCTACTGCACAGATAATGTACTGCAGTGTGGTGACCTGTCTGTGTTTGAAATCTCTTGATTTTTTAATTGAAGCATTCAATTTTGTTTCATTTCAACAGTAAAGTAAATTATGCCCATACACGTTTTCTCATAAAAACTCTTTGTAATTAGCTTGAGCTGCAAATACTATATGCTCATGTTGCTCTTTCCAAACTCTGTGGCTTTTTTTTACCGGAGTTGGATTAGAACAGTGTTTTTCAACAGGGGTTCCCTGGGCATCCCTAAATGGTTCCCTGCAATTTTCTGGTCATTTGAAAATTGTACCAAATACAGAAGAATTTACAATGCATCTGACGTCAGACATGCATTTAGAGAGGTTTGGCGTTCCTTACAATGTATCTGATCTCAGACACACTATTAGAGAGGGTTGGGGTTCCTTACAATGCATCTGATCTCAGACATGCTATTAGTGAGGGTTGGGGTTCCTTATGTATCTGATCTCAGAAGTGCTATTGAGAGGGTTGGGGTTCCATACAATGCATCTAATCTCAGAAACGCTATTAGAAAGGGTTGGGGTTCTTTACAATTCATTTGATCTCAGATGTGCTATTAGAGAGGGTTGGTGGTTCCTTACAATGCATCTGATCTCAGACGCACTATTAGAGAGGGTTGGGGTTACTTAGGTTGCGCTTATACTGCTGCAACCTGTCACCGTCGCCATTGCGATAGTTGTAATTTAAGTTTAGGCGACGTCGCTTGCTACAAGGCCAGTGACGTCCGAAAGGGGGAAGACAGAGGGACGGAGAACCTCTCTGATTGGCCACAAGGGGAGACCGTCGCTGAAAAAATCAAATAACAGTGACTACCAGATTTTTTGTAGCGCTGTCGCTTGGTCACGTGCACTATAAGCGCCGACGACGGCGACAATGCATTTGTTTTGATGCAATGTTGCGGGGCTATCGCCATCGTGTCGCCTGCACTATAAGCGCAGCCTTACAATGCATCTGATCTCAGACGTACTATTAGAGAGGGTTGGGGTTCCTTACAATGCATCTGATCTCAGACGTACTATTAGAGAGGGTTGGGGTTCCATACATTGCCTCTGATCTCATACGCGCTATTAGAGAGGGTTGGGGTTCCTTACAATGCATCTGATCTCAGACACCCTATTAGAGAGGGTTTGGGTTCCTTACAATATATCCGATCTCAGACGCGCTATTAGAGAGGGTTCGGGTTCCTTACAATGCATCCGATCTCAGACACGCTGGGGGTTCCAAAGAATTTCACAATATAATTCTAGGGTTCCTTAACCAGAAAAAGGTTCAAGAACACTGGATTAGAACATGACCCAAAATAGCCTATTTTCTATTTGTTCAAATTAGCATTACTGTAAAATATACCTAAACAATTTTCAGTATCCCCAAGTTCCAGGTAGATAATACATGATATTTTAAAGATAAAACTTTTGACCCCATGTTTATTATTTGCACTTTGTTACTGTTTGATCATTAAATTCAATCACTATGTTTCTCTGCAAGAGATGGGGTAGCTTCTGCAAAATCCGGAAAGCATCTGATTGCTCCAAATATAAACGGTGTTCTCTAGAAATAAAGCCTACACTTAACTAGCATGGTGGCTTCTGGAGTCCTCTTAGTGCAGGGGTCAGCAACCTGCGTCTCCTGAACCGCATGCGGCTCTTACCGCACCTACTGGCGGCTCTCCTCCTTTCCACGTGTCCCAGCAGCTGCTTTGAGGTCTGGCCGGCCAGCCGGCTGGCAAGGGGCCTCTTGTTGCCGCTGGGCCTCTGTGTGTGACATCGGCGCACACCAGAAGCTGTCCAGCTTCCGGCGTGCACTAGCATGAGGGAGGTCCTGCGCGGGACAGGTCAGGAGAGAGGCAGGCCCGCAGCTGGGTAGAGCCAGGCCTAGTGGCAGCAAGAGGCCCGACTCCAGCGCTGGCCAGCAGGGCCCCCCCAGGAGGACAGTGAGGGAGGCCCGCAGCAGCGTGGGAGGGAGGCAGGAACAAAGTAACTGTGCGTGTATGTATTTGGAGGGGGGTAGTGTAGGTATTTGGGGGGGGGGATATGTATTTGATGGGGAATAGTGTATGTATATATTTATGTGGGGGAGAGGGGACATATCCCAATTGTAGTGATTATTCACCAGAAAGTGAAGTCACGCTGCCCTCTCACATATAAATAACTTTTTTTGGCGAGTCTGCCTTTACTTTATATTTTTTGGATGGAACAGTGTGTAAAGCAAGTGTTAAAAGGAAGATCTTCCAACAGGAGACCACAGTACTGAGGGGTTGAACACCTTCCTGCTCCCAGGGTTCGGACACACACAGAAGCTCTGCTGGGTTTGATTCCTATGATAGACTTTTTTTCTACATTTATTTACTTATTTATATGTGAGGAGGGCAGGGGGGTTATTGAGTGTGTGGGGTATATTGAATGTGTTGGGGGATGGATTGAGAGGGGGAGTGAGAGAGTAGGGAGGGGTAGTAAATAAATGCACAGGACCAAGCATATTTTGATTTATGTTATGTTTTTTTTGCCCAAGTGCGGAAATGACAAACTGTTTTGCACAGAAAAACAATGAAAAAACAAACAAAATAAAGGGACTTATTATTGTGAGGTGCATTTTATTCCCCACACATAGTTTCTCCTTTCCCTAATTCTGATTAAAGTAAGTTTGTCGTGTATTAATGCTTACACAGTATATACTTATTAGTGTGTGTACAGTTTATGTATGTGGGGATGCAATATTCATGCATGTGTTGCAGCTCTTGGAATATTTTGGACAAATATTTTTTTAATTAAATGTCTCTTCTTCTTTGAAAGATTTCAGACCCCTGTCTTGGTGAACTAGGTGTATATTTACTGTGCATTAATCTGCCATGAACTACCTTCTGACATTGTAACATACCTTATGGCCCATTCCCTTGAATTTTTTTGTGTGATAATAAATTACAAAAGTAGCTTTTAATGAATGCCTGACCCAGCTAAATATCAAAATTACCTTTTTCAAATTTGTGAGGCAGTATGTTTTTTTTCACATCTCCATCTTAAGTTACTGCCTAGAAGGATCCTGGATCAGTTTCTCTTCCTCACTCCCACACAGGAAATAGAAAATAGCTGGATACAGGTTTTCTCTGGATTTCTGGACGTCAAAACAGAATTAACATTTTGCCACACAGCAATAATAATCCACATGTAGTGAACAGATCCCTGTATAATTTGTTATGTCTTAACATAACCACAGCAAAATGCAAGCATACCTTTCATTCAAAAATCTGATTTAAAAGAATGTATGTATTTAGGGCATCATCGCTATGGTTATTTCTTCTTTTTAGATCAAAGTCAGTCATGATGTACTTCACTGTATGTTGTCATGTTTGTGCATATTAGCTGTTAGCCTACAAACATTCTCTTACATGTTTTTGCACCCTTTCCTTTCCACGGGGGAGAGGAGTAAAATGATATGCTCTCGCTGCTGGTGGTCCCGGGAGTCGTAGCTGCCGACTGCAAAGTTGCTGTCGGCACCACATGTGTGAACGTGCTGCCCTCAGTATTGCTGCAGGCAAGGAGGGGCTGGGAGCACTCTGAGCCTAGTGTGGGAGGAGGGAGAAGTCTACACCTGAACATACAGTATAATGCATCCTTTTACTGAATGCTGGAAAACTTTATTGTGCATGACATTTCCAGATGAAGGTCAGTTATTTTCCTAATGGTGTGATGCTGAATAAAATGTATATAACCCTAAGACTTTTTTTTTGTTTTGGAGAAATGTTTCCATTCCACTACAGATCAAAAAGATCATTGCCCCATTGTGATAAATAGATGACATGTTTCATTTGTGTTTCCGAACTGTTGCCTGACAACCGAAACTTTCTTACATCACAACACGGTCACATAAAGCCGTGTCACACAACTTTCTTTTGTGTTGTTTTCCACAGCCTTCCTTGTATCATTGAATGTATAGTTGCTCATTCATTATACAGTATAAGAAATACACCTTAGTTAGCTCTTGTATGGCTATTCTTCCTTAAATTAATGGTTTGTGTCAGAATCAACTCAAATTGATCAAACGCTTACTACATGTTTGTCTGATCTCTTTATAAATAACAAGAAAACTGAACATCATTCAACCTTTGACATCAGTTATGCACTTATATTAAAAATGTTAGTGTTGAATTGCCTTCATGTGCACTAAATTTTGCGTAACTTAGCCAGTCAACCCAGCAATTTTAAATAGAGCGTTTAAAAAATCACTGAGTAATAGTGTGGTGATATATAGGAAAAGTGTGGTACTATGTATAGGTATATTTCTGTGTCCTTCCTGCCCAGACAAGGGGGGAGCACCAACAACCTAACACAAAGAGGTCCCAAGAACAAGACACCAGAACATATACAAGTATAATATTATTACCCTGGAACTACACATATAATAATATAGATAAACAAATAACAAGCAAAACTAGCCATACATTTGTATTTCAATACTACAAACACTTTTTGGTATTTTTATCTAACTCTCTTGCACTAGCAAAAGGTATTATCCAATTTCTTGGTAAGGCCGTCCATGAAGATATATTTTGATTCTACAGACTGTAGTAGTTAACACACTACTATCAAGTTATCTCTTCATGGTCCTTTATAGCAAGTATGCAGCCTCTTAACCCTAACTATGTATTAATGGTGTTGGTTGCAGCTCAACTTATCTCTGTTGGGTGGAGTCCAGCAATGTTTTTATTATGGTGCTCCTTCTCATCTGGATGGATGAGGTCCAATTGGAAGCATGTGTATTTGCTGGTGTGGCCACGTAGTTAATGAATGTTTCTCAATGGAAACCCACCACACTGCAGTTAGAAAGCAGCTTTCCTCCTCTCTGACCCTCTCAGCAGTGGTTGTATCTACGTTTGTTTTTCCCTGTCATCAATAAAACGTATTTGTCAATATTTGTGTGTCTGTGGACAGTTACATGTCTGTCTCTCCATTATCTGGGGGCTGTCTAGATAGTGTTAAATTTACTTAAAATTTACATTTACAATATTATCCTCTCGCTCTATCTCTCTATCACCCAGTCTCTCTCAGCCTTTTGGGTTTGTCTCACTTGTTTTATTCTATCTTCCACAATCTTTCCTTCCTCTAGCATGCTGCAGTGATGTTCTTCTGCCCAATCACAACTGAAATAACTTGCAGGTTCATTGTCATAACTCACGTTTAAAGCCACATCCATGGGAAGTCTTCTATGACAAGTGAACATCAGGTAATGTGTTGTATACTCTGTGGAACAATGAAGCATGTGGTTATAGATGTGGGCTAACTTTGGTCATTGTTCACACTTGCTCTCTGGAACAGCTCGAAGCATGGTTCATTCGATCACACAGTCCATTACACTGAGGATGACATGCAGTCATGCATAATTTCTATCTTCCATACAGCTTGCAGAGTTCCTTAAACAGCTGCGACAGAAATGTAGGCCCTTGGTCAAACACAACTTTGGTTGAATACCCAAAGTGTTGCACAAATTCTTGCCAGAAGATTTATGCAGTTGTCTTAGCTGTAAAGTCTCCGACTGGAACAGCCACATAAAATGTCAAATAGTGGTCTATTATAGTTAGTGCATAGGTCGATCCGCTTCAGCTATGTTCCAATTAAAGAGGATCTATTGCAACATATACAGTAAGAGAGGTCTTTTACTCGAAACTGGTTGAAGCAGAGTTTTCTGATCCCCACTGACATTTTCCTTAAGGTAGCATGCTGAACACTCTTCGCACCATTTCTTGAAGTACTCTTGCATTCCAATCCAATATAATTATTCCATGATTATAGAATCTGCCTTACTGTATGCAGTCAAAAATTAACTGGTTGTGGTAGGTATCAAGAACTACAGGAGCCTTGTCCCGTGGAATCACCATTTGAGTAATCTCACAGTTAGAAACTGGATCATTATACATACATAATTATTGATTGTTTTTAATACAACAATGTGAAACTGATGGTTCTGAGAACGCTGGGGATGACAGAGACTCAGTAAGGAAGATCGATGAAAAAGGGGTTTAATCAGAGTAGAAAAAGCAGAAAAAGGCAGCGCACTGACAAAAAACAGGAGGAGGCTCACAAGATAGCAGCAAAAAAGCAGCACACCAACACGTTTCGGGCCGTGTGCCCTTTATCAAGGTTTAATCAGAGTAGTCAAAACAATCCAAGTTCATTCACAGGTAAGCAGGCAGTATACTTGAGGGGTTAGGCAAAGTAAAAGTCCAGAACAGATCTGAGGTGATACACAGAAACGTTTGAGGGGTCAGGCAAAAAGCAAAGTCCAAAGCAATCCAAGGTCATACACAGGTAAGGCAATGTATTTTGAGGGCTTAGGCAAAAGCAAAGTCCAAAGCAATCTGAGGTCATATACAGAGAAGGCAAAATACTTAGCTGGGCAGGAGACAGCAAACAGGGATGTGAACATAACCTGGGAGCAGAGTTGCAATGCCCTGAGAGTTGAAACTTCCTGACATTACATAGGCCTCAGAACAGGATGTGGGTGAGTCGTAGGCTGCAAGACACCTGGGAGATGTAGGGGCCTATTCTATAAGCCTCGATAACCCACTTATCGAGGCCTTTTCGCCAAAATACCTACTGCTACTCTGTAAGTCTCGATAAGTGGGCGATAAAGGCATGAATCTGCAATTTTTTCAGCCGTCCAAAACACATCGCCGGGTGAGCGGTGATACGCCACTTATCGGCAGGTTCTGAAACTTGTAGCCTTGATTTTAGTAGCCTTGATTAGGTAATCGAGGCTAATCGCGGCCCTAGAATGGTGAGTTTCTCCCAAAATCCTCACGCCCGGAAAAGTTGGCGCGAGGCTGGGGAGAACCTGCTGAGAAGGCGGCGAGAGAGGATTTAGAAAAAAATCGGATTGATGCTGGGAGTTTCCATAGCTGATACCCATTAATATCAGCACCGGGGACCCCCGGCATGAATCCCATGCAATAAAAATGCATTTACAGGCAACTTCATTGCCTTAGCGGCTCACCGCTAAGGCAATGAAGGGGTTAACTGGTTAACTACCAGTGCCATGTTTATTGTGGGTAGCAGGGTTGGGTCAAGGTGATATTTGGCCCTTGGTGGGTGTTTAGGCCTTTTGGGGGTGGGGGGGGGGGGTGCGTGTGGACTTAGCCCCTTCATTACCTTTGTGTTTAATATTGCTAAGGTAATTAAGGCATTAACCCCTCCCGCTACCCACCCAGTAGATATAAACACCCACCAAGGGCCAAATTCAACCTTCACCCACCCCCACTAACCACAATAAACTGGCCACTGGTGGTTAACCCCTTCATTGCCCACTAACCACAATAAACTGGCCACTGGTGGTTAACCCCTTCATTGCCTTAGCGGCTAGCCGCTAAGGTAATGAAACTGTTTGGATAAAAAAAATTAACACTAGTGTAGATGAGCAGGGGGTCTCTGGAGCAGAACTGCATTGATTTGAGGTCCAGGACCCCCTTCTTCCCGAGATACAGGCCCTGTTAGAGGGTGCCGGTATCTCCTATGCATTTTATTCCCACGGTCACGTGACACAAGACATTTAAATACACAGGAGATACCGGCCCCCCATAACGGGGCCTGTATCTCGGGAAGAATGGGGTCCCGAGACCTGAAATCAATGCGGTTCTGCTCCGGAGAACACCTGCTCCTCTACACTAGTATTACAAATTGTATTAAAAGCCTGCTATCGCTGGCGAGATATGCACAGGGAGAGGCGGCTCTCTCTGTGCAGCTCTCTCTGCAGCTGGAACAAATCGCCAGGTCAGCCCTTTTGAGAGAGGTGAACATCACGTCGCCGGCTCCTCGCCCGTTTAGGGAATTTTGCTATCACAGGTAATCGAGGCTTTCTGAATACCGTGATAGCAACGCTCAAAAAACTGGCGGCGTAACCGGCCGAGCGATTTCTTTTTTATGAGGCCTTAAAGAATAGGCCCCATAGTCTTTTAATATCTCTAGCCTGGAGGAAATTTATGGTAATTCACCTGCAAAAGAACAGATTTAGCTTCTTGCCAGGCGCCAATGAACCCGTTTGACAATGGTGCATTTATTTAACAAGCTCAGGATTAGCTCTCTGACGTTCTTTACGGGTAAGGGTATGCTTTCTCTTAATAAGAGCCTTTAAATAACTTGTTACCAGATTTTCTTCTTGTATCTTTTTCCAATCTTGTCACTAGGTGAAGGCATTGACCCAGGCAAGTTTGTACAAGGTAAGGTAGAATTTCCAGATTTTATAGAAATGAATAGTCTGCAGTTAAATCTTAGCAGGTAGTATCGATAACACATCAGTATTTGCATTTAATGTTCCGGATAAGTAGTTTATCAAGAAGCTGAAATTGTCTAATCTGGAGGCCCACCATTGTTCCTATGCACCAAATTTAGCAGTACTTAAGTACGCTAGTGGATTGTTATCCATGAAGACAACAAATGGAGTTGTAGACAAATAATGTCTCAATTTCTCTGTAACTGCACAAACAAGGACAATGAATGCCAACCCCAAAGAGCCGTAATGTTCACCATTGCTTTCTGTGCCTTTCAAACCACGATTAGCATGTGGTATTGCACTTTCAATTTAATCTTGCTTCTGGGTCAATACAGCTCCCATTACTTTGTTGTCTGTGTCGGTGTAAAGATAGAAGGGAGTATAATCTGGCTGTGTCAGTATTGGTGCTTCACTTAAAACTATTGTCAGTTTGACAAAGGTCTCTTGTTGAGCCAAAGTTAAACTTATTGGTCTATTTCGTAAAATTGGCCTTTTAAAGTAACTCATGCAAAAGCGAAGCAAGATTACTAAAATCACTGATAATCAAACTGGTGTAAAATTAGTAGTGTAGGGACATGCTGATAGGGTCTACCTTAACTTGGATATAGGATTTATATGTTTTGGTCAAAAGATTATATATTATATAGAGATGAGCTAAATCATTTGTCATATTGGATGTATATTGGGATTTCTTTGTTTGCTGTTGAATCACCGATAATATGCAATGAATCCTAAGAAGCGTCTGAAATTTTTAATAGCTGTGGGTAGTGACCACTTCAAACTTTTCAGGATCTGGTGACACTCCTTTTTGATTTTTAAACCATACAGTGCTAGGCATTCAAATACTTTATCTAAATGAATAGGTTTTTGAATAGATGATTATCATTTGGATATGGCAACATCATGTTGAAGTTCTGGCTTCCTAGCTCTGCTTCATTGCTCCATCAATCTCTGAAAGGTTCCAGTATCATTGCATGTCCAAAAGGCATACGTGTGCACATGAAGGTCCATAGATGTAATAAAAGCAGTCTTTTCTTGATCTTCTGGAGCCATCGTAACTTGGAGCTATTAAGAGCTATGAATGATTTAGCATTTCTTGATGCTGTTGATGATGTTGGCTGCAGCTCAACTTATCTCTGCTGGATGGAGTCTAGCAATGCTTTTATTATGGAGCACTTTGTCGCCTCGATGGATGGTATCCAGTTGGAAGCACGTGGATCTCCTAATGTGGCCATGGAGTTGCCGAATCCTCCTCTATTGAGTGCTATCACCCAGTAGTTGGGAAACAGCTGTCCTCATCTCTGACCCTCTCAACAGTGCTGTCTCTATTTCTGTCTCTCACTATTATCAATAAAATTCCTTTGTGAACAACTATGTGTACCTAGGGTATGGTCAGTAATGTGTCTATCTCTCCTTTATGTGTAGGCTGTCCAGATAGTGTTGTACAGTATGTATTTTAAATGGCATTTATCCTCTCTAACTCTCTCTCTCTGTCACCCAGTTTTTTCTAACCTTTTCTCTCACTTTATTCTTTGCGCTCTTGCACTCTTTTACCATATTTCTCACTATTTTTTTATTATTATTATTATAAGTCTTCCTTTTCTAGGTTTCCAAACTCTGTCTGTTATGTCTTGTCTCTTTAATCTGTACTAATTGTACATGCAGCTTTTCTGCTCTTCGCTGCTGCCTATTTCCCTGCATGGAGGGCTTGTTCACACTACTCACGCACCCAGCACAATCTTGTACCATTAATGAGCATGCAGGGGTTCCCCCTGGGGAACAGTGAAAAGATGCACCCTTTCTCTTTAGCTGCGCAAGCAGACAGCTGTGACCATATGGTCTACAGAACCATGTGGCCCCTGCAGCATGCTTCTCGTCGTGCCGCACACCTCTACAGACCATCCTAAATGCCTAAATGGGAAGGGTGTTTTAGGGCACTACAATTGGGTAATCAGTAATAATACAGAAAAGCCATGCATGATGGCTACTTTATAATTGTTGATGATGTAAAACTTTAGACATGTCTAGATTTGTTGATAGTAATGTCAGAAGAAAACTGCCGTTTTCTGTTAAATAATGATTGTTCTACAAAATTATTAAAATGTGGATCATGATTTCTAAAGGAAAAAAGATATAATTTTGAAAGCCTTGCCTATCTATGTGTAAGGGGGTCACCCCGGTTCCCTGATCTTCCTTTGCCCCCTGCCTTACCCCTGTGGCAGTGGGGGAAGGGGACTGCGACTTCTCCCGGCGGGCACCGCCATCTTGGTTGTGGCGCGAGGTTCGCGCAATGCGCAGAGGTTGACCAGGGTAGCGGTGGCCATCGCCAGTGTGCCGGAGCTCTGGGAGGTTGCGCAGGCGCAGTTAAGCGTAGCGGCGGCCATTACAGCGTCGCACATGCGCAGTAAAGATCGTGCACGCGGTCCCCATAGGAAAGAGCTGTGCCAAGGACTACAATTCCCAGCAGCCTCTGGGGACTGCACTTTCACCCTGGTCACAGGCAGCATTGAAGCCAATAGAGCTGGCAGATTCTCATGCTGCAGAGTTGCAACAATGTTGTGTGCAGACAGGGTTTTTGTCAGTTGCAGCACGTTGGGCAGTCAGAGACCGGAGCAGCCCAGGGAAGGAGGTAGGGTACAGGAGTCAGGGACTCCCTGTACTAGGCCAGCACCCCCAGGGCCCGAGATAGCTCAGCTCCCCAGTAAGGTGAGTGTTGCCAGGGACAGCCCTCAGGTTAGGGACCCTGCCACTTACATTAGTGGGAGCTGGGAAAGAAAGGTTACAGAGAGTTGGAGTCAGGGAGCTGTGAGGGAAGGAAGGGTGCGGGGAGCGAGTGCAGCTCCTGCCCCATATAGGTACCTACACCCCAGGTAGGCCCCAACTCCCCACTAGTTTAGTGGGTAAATGCTTAGGGAGGCCCAAGATAGGGACGCTGCCCTTAGTGTAGAGTGCTGCCTTGTCAGAGTCACGGCTGTTAGTGCTGTGAGGTCTGACAGGCAGGCACCTTGTTGCGCAGCACGTTGGCTGCAGCATCCCACTGGATCCTACAGCTTGCTGCTGTAGGCACTGGGACTCGTTAGGTCTTAGTAAGTACAGTCAAGGCTGGGAAGAGTTAGGGGAGTGGGGCAGGTTATTAACCCCGGTAGGCCTCTAGGAGTTTTCCCCAAAGCCACTTTAGGTTGCGGTACCACAGGGACAGGCCCTAGGTTAGGGTTCCTGTCACGTTAGTACCAAGTGTTAGTTAGGGACTCAGCGGACGCTGCGGTTCCTGTAAAGCGGTTCGGACCCATGTTGGGGTCCGCAGAGACTATTCCAGAGGGAGACCGCCCTGGCGGTCTGCGTACAAAGGAGTTCGGTTGGAGGATCAGATGGATTCATCACACGTCTGACCCTTTGCGAAGCCAGTTGCTGATCCGAGCACCGGAGTGCTCGGCAGGTACCATACAGTCATAAGTGCACCAACGGGCCCCTTAGTGTAACTGTGACTGCGCAGTCACCCACGTTCTCTCCAAGAGTGCGGGACATTGAGTGGGATTCTCGGGACACTGGGTGGGATCACCTGGTGTTGGGGAAGCGTCCTGCGCGACGCCGTAGGTGTCTCCTCTAGAGAGGGACACAGGTTATATAAAGATATTGCGTGATATGTTATATTGCTTGTTAGTAAAGTCACTCGTTAATATATATATTCCCGTGTATGTGATTATTGTATTGTCCTGCGAGGAACCACTCCCCCTCTGGTGGGAGCCATCGCAGGTGGAGGCGCTGAATTGAGTTACCCCTAGTATAATTGCCCCAGGTTCCCCGTGGCGGAAGCTCAGCCCTCCTGCGAGCCAACAGGTAATGCACCACACCTATGGTAACACCGTATGTTCCTTGCACCTGCGATTGGGGGGGGGGGGGGAATACCCGTTACATATGTTATCCTGAACATATACCACTTTTAAAGTATGTAGTGCTACTTTTATGTTGGGTTGTTAGTTTAAAGCTATTGGTTTCAAAATGGTTGAATTCAGGGCTACAACACTGTTTTTCAGACTACAAACCACAGTGGTCCAGATCCACAAAAGAATGGATGGGAGTAAATGTGTGTTAAAGCTTAGCACCCTTTTGTGGATCTGGGTCAGTATTGCATAAAGAATGTTAGCTTTGCTGGTCCCTCTGGCAGCCAAAGGGTAGGGATGTCCTTCTTGAATCCGAGAGGTAACTCTCAATGTATTACTTCCTGGTTTTTTCTATAATTTATATGTTACAGCTCTGTGTCACACATTCCTCCTGAGCACACATCTCACAACCCATACTTTCTCACACAAAGTGGAGCCTCACCACTATTAGGGTTTGGTAGTTAGATGCTTGTGTATTAAGAAGAAAAAATTCTTATGATGTCACTGGAGCAGTTACAGTCATCTGCAAATCCCAGAGGGCATCATCAAGGTGTGTCTATGCTGAGAATTTCACTTTGCGTGTTTTGTGTTTGCTCTGTGGCATTCGGTCAACACCCACTGAAGCAGAGGAACAAGTTCAGGCTAAAATTAATCAGGAACTTTTTGAACCTGAGGTCATTTGCAATGCAGACAATACTTTACACCCTACAAATTCCTCTCTTCTTCACGTTCTCAACATGTACACGGTATATGATCATGTAGTGGGCGACTATTGAAAGCTTATTTCCAAAAGTAAATACAGTTATGTATGTTAGCAAAAAAAGAAGTGAGGCAAAGTTCAGAGGATAACGTTTGACCATAAGCCTTTCACGTCAGTGTGAGAACCTGTTACACATTCCTCTACACAGAAGTCTTGCCATTGCCACCTGAGGGACTGAACTAGTCTGGGTTCTTTTACTTTGGATAGTCTCTGAGAATCTGCATCTCTTTTGCCACGCAAATGACTAGAGATCGGTGAATGTCTTCAAATGTGCAGCGCAAAAACTTTTTGCAAATTTCTATAAAAAGTTGTATTTTTACAACATTTTTATGAAACTGACCGTTAAAAAATAATAATGGTCGACAGAATATCACACAAAAATGCTATATATATATATATATATATATATATATATATATATATATATATATATATATATATAAAGGGTCATGTGACTTGATTTTTAGGATCATGTGGCCTGCATTTAGTGTCTTGCAAATTTACATCTATGGCAAATTTTATCTTACAAACTTTAGACATTTTTCATTAAACAAAAGGTCAATTTTTGCCGGGTTCGCAGATGACAGAGAAAATGTCAACCATGTCTACAATAAACACAGAAGCAGTTAATCCTGTTGAGCTGCAATCGGAAGGGCCAGTATACTATTTCTTTGTTTTAGGATCTCACTATTGTCTAGATTTTTAATTATTGTAGGGGAGCGCCGTAGTCTTTTCCACATACAATCCTGTCCCACTGCCTTATCCAGAAATGTGTCCTGTGATGATGCAGTTCCATATACAGTAGCAGAATATAATGGATTAATAATCACATTTAATTATTCAATAAATAACACTTTTTTTTAACCTTTTTGTGGATTGTTACGTATCTTAAGATATGTTTAATACAGATGTGGCTAGTCTTACTGTTTTTGGTGCTGTGTAAAGTAAAGTGGCAATCCCATTGCATTTTGTGGCCCTGAGCCGGTGACCGCGCCGGAGCTGCAAAAATAGAGTTTTGCGGCATCCACAGTACTCTGCAGTAACGATAGGCGCTACTGGTGTGCTTCTGGTGAACATTAAGGCCCGGATACAGCAAACTACATTAAAGTGGAGTTAATATCGCACCCGGCAAAAAAAAATGACAAATTCTGAGCGTTATTACCACAATTTTAAGTTGGTAAACATCAACATCAATAATTTAGTGTGCAATATTCGGGCATTAACTCGACCGTTGATAATGCGTTAATACTGCAATGCGATACTATTTCTATCATAGGCTTTTGAAATAGCTATTATTTCAGAAGCCTATGATAGAAATAATATTAACCCGTTTGATACCTGTGGATATCAAGGTATACCACAGGCACCAAAGGAGTTAATACATTAAAAAAATATGTTACCATAGCCCGTTGCCCACCTTAGTGGCTATGCTTTACTAACCACTACGGTAACCAAGGGGTTAACCCATTCCGCCACCCCCGGGAGGCATAACCACCCTACCCCCAACAAAACCACTGCCTCCCCCACTGCAGTAATGGGAAGTAGACCTATTAGACAAATGTGCCTAATAGAACTTTTGCCAATTGAAAAGCATAAAAACATACATAAAACAAAATAAACATTACAACACATCATTACATCATAAATACTAATCCATGAAATCCATTGATTGGCACTGTCCCTACCTAAGCCCTCAACGAGGATCTAGAAAGACACATTGCCAATCAATGAACACACAAAATAAATAAATGTGTTACACCTCCTGGGGTGAATGTCGTCCTCCACCTCTGTGGCACCGATTGTAAAATCCAATAATGGCCGATGCCCAACCATAAAAATAAAGCCACACAACAATCCCGGTCTGATGGCTAAGCCCAATAAAAACACAATAAAGAAAATCTTTGCCCGATGGCACAAAAATAAACAAAAAATGTAAATCTGTTAAACTAGATCCAGGTACCATGCCCTTCTTTAAATGTGATGCCATCCTGGGTGAAGGTTCATGGATCCTCTACTTTACCCGAAGCAATGGCTCCTGAATTGATAGAAGAGCAGTCTCCGACGGGTAGTTCTTCTTTGGTTTCTTTTCTTCCAGATTGTAGCTCTTCTTCCTGTCAAATGAGACTTAGCCAGCCTTATATAAGGTCTGTGACATCACATTTGACAGTCACGTGGTATATTCACCAATCCAATGTGATCAGCCATCAATTTTGGTTTAGAATGACCTTTCAACCAACATTTATGACATTACATGGTATATCCAACAAACTGTAAAATAATTGTGTTTGTCATTTATTAATAACTGAGAAGAAATAGCATTAATGATACTGTGCTCCTGTATCTATCAGTATGTGAACTGTATGGAACGCATAAGTGGGTTATTTGTGAGTATGCACGTTCTATGTAAATTGTATGGAACCCATATACGATTCATTGAAATTGTGCACATGTGCGTACTATCGGTATATGAACAGTATGGAACACATAGGCGGTTCATTTGTGCACATGCGGGTTCTATGTAAGACACAGCATGCAATTATTAGAATACCATATTAACACACTTACTCTAGTAGGGAAAAGTGCCATCCAGATGTGGCCCATCGGGTCCTAGTACTCACATGGAAACTCATGGCCCAGGAATGATGGGATGCTCGGTAGCTCAGTCTTCAACTGAGCCTCTGATTGAGCCACCTGTGCTGAAGTTGGGATACCCTGAAAACTTGACCTTCCGGGAGGGCTTGAGGACTGGAGTTTAGCACCCCTGATCTAAGCTACAGTAAGTGAATGTGGGTCACAAATATTAGTTACTTTTGTACTGAGTGCATTATGCACTACTTCAAAAGTACTTGTATAACTGTTATGGCTATCAGAGCAGCCTCAGGCATACAGTATGTTTGTCAACTCATTTTAAAGCCTTTTTGGTGCTTTTAAATGTTTGGATAAAATGCCAAAGCTGTCTTAAATGTTACAATCTGTTGTCAAGGTTGGGAGATGGGACTGATTTTCTTCCCGAAAGATTCATACATTTTTGAGAGATAGTTTACATACATTAAATATTAGAACGTTTAATTTGTCACAAATTCAAACAATTTAAAACCTGTCTCTACGTGTTCCTATAATTCCTGCAGTTTTACTGCCACACAATGTAAAATACTTCACATATGTAACTTTCTGTTTATTCATATTTACAGTAAATGAGCACTTAATGTGATATTTTTCAAAGAGACTCCCTGAAAGGCAGCGGCCTGCTGAATTACATAGCTCATGCAGCTGTGCTCAGAAAAGAATGTGCAAAGCCAAATGTAACCAGAACCATGCAGTCAGAAGTTGTTTATTAAGGATTTTAGTGGAAATGAACTGAAACACTGGTTCATGCTTAAAAAGCCAGAAAGGACCAGACAATGCATTATGCAAAGTGTTGTATGAAGCATGTTTGCCAACTGTGGAGTTTTTAAATCTGTGCTGTACTCTTTGAGTGGAGGGTTTTTCATTCACCTATTTACCTACCGTACCCTCTTGGTAAATGAAAAATAGTTGAAGTAACTTGTAGCGAATCTGTCAGGTTAATAGAGATTGATCCAAGGTAAGTTCTCATACAAACCACAGCTCTGCACTTTGAACTACTAATGTACTTTCTATTACAATTTTACACCATCCTCAATATTGCTGGGGACACCGAATCAGTGTTAACCCAATATTGCCAGATTAACATACTGTAGTCATTAGAAAGCCCAGTGCTAACAAAACTGATGCAGTAGATCATCAGGTGGAAGACGGTAAAGGAAGCATTTCATGGGTAAGTGAAATGAAGAGGTAAGCACAAGGTTAAGAAGACAAAGGGCACAATATCTCCTGAAAGTGACACAAGTGCTACTTCAGTCTATAAAAGAATGATTTCTGTACAAGTGCTATAAAAATGTTTTTAGAAAGAAAGACGTCATGTCATTCATTTGCAGTATTACATGATATAGAAAAATGACATCTGTTTATGATTTACACTGATTTAGTATGATTCACACTGTAGTTTCTGACTTTCTGGAGCGACAGACATGCAAAAATCTGACCATCACTAACATAGGTTGCTGAAAACTTTTCTCTGTATTGTTTGTAATGGAATAAAACTATAGTGACCAGATGTACCGGTTTTGACTGGGACAATACCGGCTTTTGAGCGCTTGTCCAAGTGTCTCGAAAGACACTGTAAAATGTCCCATTTGTATCGGTTTTGAAATTGCCAGTCCAAAGGCTTTGGAGCAGCAATTTCAGAACCAGTACAAATGAGACGTTTTAGTACTGTAAGGTCCCGGCACGGCCGCTAACAGGTGGAGGAGAGCTCTTTATCCAGTCGGGCCCAACTTCTGCATCCACCCGCATGACTGGCACGTGTGTCTGTTTTAGGCTGGGGCCATGGTACTGCAGACCGTGCGGACGCATCCGCACGCTGAGCGAACAGACTGTCTTAAGGCAGTGTTCGCATCCATGTGGTGTGGACCCAGCCTTACACTTGTGGGACATCCCTGTATTTCAATGAGCTGCAGTGGGAGCTGGGCTCTGCTCGGGACTCTTGCCTGGGTACCAGCGATGCCCAGGTGGGGTTCTCCCAGCTCCGTAGAACTGCTCTGCATCTGTCTGACCTTCAGCACCCCGGGACCCCCGACTGGCACCAATATTACTAGATAGTCAGAGGAAGAGAATGATCAGGGTGTAGGTCTTTGAAAACATTGCTAATATTTGACAAAGCGCTTTTTGCGTGAAACGTATTAGAGAATTTTGTTGTACCTGCCATACACCCACTGGATGTAGTAATAGACAGTTTTTAGCCATTAATTCAGTCTGATCTTTTGTCCCACGCAGCTGTGCACCTTTTTCTATA
Source organism: Ascaphus truei (assembly GCF_040206685.1). Classification (NCBI taxonomy): domain Eukaryota; kingdom Metazoa; phylum Chordata; class Amphibia; order Anura; family Ascaphidae; genus Ascaphus; species Ascaphus truei. The sequence continues at coordinate 187,303,555 of NC_134484.1, forward strand.
GCTCATAACCTGGAGATTTTAATTTGGTATCTACCATGGGAAGAACGCCAAAGGAGTCATGATTGTCTGGGTCATGTGAGCAAATATCCCTTACAAATGGATCTTCGAACATTCACTAGTCCTACACATATGTTTTCTTATATCACTCTATCCAATGATGTTGCGGATGTTCTGTTGGCCAGTGTGAACGCGAATGGGTTGGGGTCGTTAGACCTTACCTCCATACTCCCAGAACCCTGTCCGCTTTGCTCTAAGTGTATTACACTTTCATTATGAGTGGATACATACTTGTTTATATCAGGATATTTTACACAGATTGACCCTCTCATTTACTAAACGGACTTTAATTTATGGATTTGCCTTTTTATAAATAAAATTACATTTAGTTGTTAAAATATCCTGGAATAATTTAACTCTGAAGCACTATATCCCTGGGATTCATCTCCTGTGTATTGCTAGCTGATATTTCTGATTACAACTTGATGAAAATATGGCATTAAAACAGCAATACTTCTTTCATGCGTTTTTCTTTTCTTATTTGTATATATGAAGCATGTGACAATGTATAATTCTACATTCTTAGCTAAGCTGGCAATCGTTTGATGCACCTGTTATAAATCTGTCAAAATTCTGATTGCGTGCCTAACATAATGGCTGCTTCAGTCAGTTTGCAGCTTAAACTGCTGGGAAAATTTGTAACAAAATATCCCAAACAGGAAAGTGTTGTGAATATCTTGCACTGCTGGGGAGGTGGGCGAAACTTGCTATAGAAATCAAAGGTTGCTTTAGAAATCATTACAAATAGCATTAAGAGTTGGATATATTTAAAACAAAATAGTAAATTATCTAATACTACAGAAATTATTTTTTTAAACTTAAGATTACACATGTTTTGCTGCTTTAATATGCAATTTTCCAAAACTTGAATAACAAAAAGAACAACAAAAACCAGTCACTATTATCTAATACTACATAACTGATTTTTATTTTAAACACACATTGTATTGTATGTCTTTATTTATATAGCGCCATTAATGTACATAGCGCTTCACAGTTTGAATGCACGTGGTAATCAAATAAATAACAGATAATATAAATAACAGATCATGGTAATAAGTGCTTCAGGCAAAAAAGTAACATTAAGGAAGAGGAGTCCCTGCTCCGAGGAGCTTAAAGTCTAATTGGTAGGTAGGGAGAACGTACAGAGACAGTAGGAGGGAGTTCTGGTAAGTGCGTCTGCAAGGGGCCAAGCTTTATGTATCATGTGCCCAGTATTATCCACAGTGCTATTCACATGCTTGTTTAAGCAAGTGTGTCTTAAGGTGGGTCTTAAAGATGGATAGAGTGGGTGCTAGTCGGGTATTGAGGGGAAGGGCATTCCAGAGGTGCGGGGCAGTCAGTGAAAAAGGTTTAAGGCGGGAGAGGGCTTTAGATACAAAGGGGGTAGAAAGAAGACATCCTTGAGACGAACGCAAGAGTCTGGATGGTGTATAACGAGAAATTAGGGCTGAGATGTAAGGAGGGGCAGAAGAGTGTAAAGCTTTAAAAGTGAGGAGGAGAATCGAGTGTGAGATGCGGGATTTGATCGGAAGCCAGGGGAGGGATTTCAGGAGGTGAGACGCAGAGACAGATTTAGGAAAGAGCAGAGCGATTCTGGCAGCAGCGTTTAGGATAGATTGTATGGGAGACAGGTGAGAGGCAGGAAGGCCGGACAGCAGGAGGTTACAGTAATCAAGACGGGAGAGGATGAGGGCCTGAGTCAGAGTTTTAGCAATCGAGCAACAGAGGAACGGGCGTATCTTAGTGATATTGCGGAGGAAAAAGCAACAGGTTTTAGAAACGTTTTGAATGTGAGAGGAGAATGTGAGAGAGGAGTCCAGTGTGATCCCTAAGCAGCGTGCTTGGGCTACTGGGTGAATGATTGTACTTCCAACAGTAATGTGGAAGGAGGTAGTAGAGCCAGATTTTGGAGGAAGTATGAGGAGTTCTGTTTTTGCCATGTTGAGTTTAAGGCGACGGAGGGCCATCCAAGATGATATAGCAGAGAGAAATTCAGAAACTTTGGTTTGTACAGCAGGTGTAAGGTCAGGTGTTGAAAAGTATATTTGTATGTCGTCAGCGTAGAGGTGATATTTAAACCCAAGAGATGTTATTAGGTCACCTAGAGAGAGTGTGTACTGAGAAAAGAGAAGAGGTCCCAGGACAGAGCCCTGGGGTACCCCCACAGAGAGATCAATAGAGGAGGAGGTGGTGTTAGCAGAAGAGACACTCAAAGTACAATGGGAGAGGTAAGAGGAGATCCAGGATAGAGCTTTGTTCCGAATACCAAGAGTATGGAGAATATGAAGGAGAAGAGGGTGGTCAATGGTGTCAAATGCTGCGGAGAGGTTGAGTAATATGAGCAGAGTGTAATGACCTCTGTCTTTGGCAGCATGGAGGTCATCAGTTATTTTAGTGAGGGCTGGTTCCATGGAGTGAGCAGTGCGGAAGCCAGATTGTAGAGGGTCTAGGAGAGTATAGGTGTTGAGAAAATGAAGCAAGCGAGAGAATACAAGACGTTCAAGGAGTTTAGAGGCAAAAGGCAGGAGGGAGACAGGTCGATAGTTAGACGGACAGGTAGGGTCAAGCTTGCTGTTTTTGAGTAATGGTATAACAGTTGCATGTTTGAAGGAGGAGGGAAAAGTACCAGAGTAGAGGGAGGAGTTAAAAATGTGTGTGAGCGTAGGGTTTATAGTGGGACCAAGAGGTTTTAGGAGATGGGAGGGAATGGGGTCAAGAGGGCAAGTGGTAGAGGAAGAAGAGGAGATTAACAGTGATACATCCTCCTCTGAGACCGTGGAAAAAGAGTCAAGGTAGGCAGGAGGAGAGTAAGGCCTCGGGCATGGTCAGCGGTGCTGAGGCATGCTGGTGCTTACCAGTGAGCCCCTACAGCCGCAATGAGAGTGGCTTTAGTAGGGGCTTGCCTACGCTTCCGCAAGCGTGCGGAAGCGTAGGTCTTATACAAAATTTAGATTTGGCGCTCGCCGGAGCGCAGGGCCAGTCACGTGAGCGGTTCGCCCAATGAGGGCGAACCAGCTCCGTGACGTCACTGGCCTGCCCCCCAACACACCCCCGACATGCTCCTGGACGGTGTGCGGACCAAGGCCAGGGAAAGCACCCACTTTCCCTCAGCCTCCACGCGCCTCAGCAAGCAAGAAGGCACCCTGGACGCAGCCTTAGGAAGAGGTGTAGGATGGGAGGAAGAAACAGACGGGATGTTCTGCCGTATGGATTTCACCTTTTCCTTAAAATAGTCAGCAAAGTCCTGAGCGGAGATGGAGGAAGAAGAGGCAGCTGAGGGTGGTTTGAGTAGAGCATATAAGATTTCACATGTTTTGCTGCTTTAACTCTAGTAGAAAGATTAAAACTTTACTAATGGATCTCCCAATTACTCTGAATGACTTATAGTATGTTCCTCTATACACTATTCTGATGCCATGTTAAGCACTGCCACTGAATGGTCGTTAATCAATTTGCTGGAGAAGAGTTTAGTTGTATTCATTTCAGCAGACTGAATACTTCTCTAGCATGGGGAATACAGCCTCACGGAAGATTGAATAATTGACCTGCAAATTCTTAAAGCTTATAGCCATAGTTACCTACACTTACCAGCAGGCCTTGAACGTCTACAGATTATAATAGAATTCAGTATTCTCCATCTTACCATATAGCTCTTTAGTCAGTGGCGTAACTATATATTTTGGCCCCCCTGCAAAAATGTTGAAAGGGCTCCCTAAACAAAAAGCTAAATAAACTTAGTTTCCACCAGAGTCCCTAAGTGAATGGCCTTGCCCCCCCCCCTCTCACACACCTTGCTCTCACCCCCTCACAGTCTCCCCTCTCATCCTCATACAGTACATCCCTCCTCTCATCCTCACACTCCCCCACTCTTACTGTCTCCCTCTCTCTCCTGTGTCTCACCCCCTTCCTTACTCTTCCTCCCTCTCACTCTTCCCCCTTCTCTCTCTTTCACACTGCCCCACTCCTCACTCAATCCCCCCACAAACCCTCCATTCCCCCCCCCCCCCCACACACACACACACTCCCACACCCCTCCCTCCTACACACACAATACACGCCCCCCCCTCCCCCCCCACACACACACACATAGGGTGACCAGGCGTCCCGGTTTAGTCGGGTTAGTCCCGACTTTTTCTGGCTCTGTCCCTGTTTTTTTGACCCACTGGCGAGCGCCGACTGCGCATGCGCAAAGAGCGCTTGCCGGCCGGCCGGGTTCCAAGGGAATTGCAGGGTTTAGCAGCACGGTGGTTACGACACCGTCTTTGGTATTCTTTTTCATAGGTTTCACCAACATATGGTAGTCTAAAAGAGACAGGTATGGATAAAATTGCTATACATTCCCATAGCTGAGTAAAAAAATGACAGATTCAGAACTAACGGTGTCATCAAGAGGCTAGATTTCTTTTCAAATTCACTATTTTTTTTCTTCTTTTAAATAGAACAATTTCTCACATTTCTAGTGACATACACAGTACAGTGGGGAACAAGATCATATAAAAGAAAAACACTTGGCATTGGGAATCATGAGTCCTTTACACCACTGGTATTTCAAGTCAATAAAGGAAGAAAATGGGACCTTAAGGGAGTGGGAGACACCTTCCAGTCCATTGATATCAATAGACTGGAAGGTGTCGGCCTGCACCAGAAGGTATCTTATGACAGAAGTCTGCTTAAATATGGTACAGTATGTAGTATAATATATGGGTATAGTGTCTAATGGCAAAGCACGGCTTATACCTCTTCATACCTAAGGAGCTGAAACTCCAAAAGATCAGGGGAGCGGGTCTCGTAGTCATAAAAAATAGAAAAAACATCACATAGTACAGTAATGTTTAAATCAGTGATTCTATGTGCAAACGCTCAAAAATGACAACTCACATGAAAGTAGCCAAAATCAAGCAGCCATCCAACTTTAGGGGTGGATGTACCCTGTGAATATGCACCAGTCACCAGCCGCCAACCTCCAAGGAAGAAAAGACCATATAGTGTAGACGGTAGTATATTCTGACAATGGGTATACAAATAAAGGCTTACACTCTGTATGATCAAGATAGGCGAAAATGGATAGCGGGTAACAGGTACACAGTGAGTCGCGATCCCCTGGGTTCCTCGTTGTCCTCCGCTTCACCGGAACACTATATCCACGCCAGGGCTATTTGTGGTTATTTGATTTTTTTGGGGTTGTTAGAGCGCTATCGAGCACTTTTTTAATTTTGTACCTAAGGAGCTGAAAGGCAGATATGGGGTGAACTAAAGCAGTACTGGAGGTTTACATATTTGAGGTAGATAGAGAAAGAGGATGTGTGTGTGTGTGTGTGTGTGTGTGTGTGTGTGTGTGTGTGTGTGTGTGTGTGTGTGTGTGTGTGTGTGTGTGTGTGTGTGTGTGTGTGTGTGTGTGTGTGTGTGTGTGTGTGTGTGTGTGTGTGTGTGTGTGTGTGTGTGTGTGTGTTGTGCTTCTGTAATTCCATACCGATCCCCTTTCAGGGGCAGGGCCACCAACAGAAATCCTGGGGCCCAGGACAAATGAAAAGAGCAGCCCCCCCCCCCCCCTCTCAACCCATAGTGCACCTACCACAAAAACATTTTTTTAGCGCACAACTTTAACTTAACTGTTTTCTTCTTATTGTAATACGGAAAAAAACAGCACAATGCAATCTGTTTATTACCCCCCCACCCAATACATATAAAAATACATCTCCCCAATACATACAGTATAAAAATACACCCCCCCAATACATATAAAAATACACCCCCCCCAATACATATAAAAATACACCCCCCCACCCAATACATATAAAAATACACCTCCACCCACCCAAAACATATATAAATACACCCCACAACCCAATACATATAAAAACACACACCCCCAATACATATAAAAATACACCCCACCAATACATATAAAAATACACCCCCCCCCACCCAATACATATAAAAATACACCCCCCCCACCCAATACATATAAAAATACACCCCCACCCCCCAATACATATAAAAATACACCCCCCCAATACATATGTAGCCAGTTCTCCCCAGCCTGTCAGCACCCCCTCACCTTGCTGACGATCGCGGGTGCAGCCGAGTCAAATCGCGGCCCCGCGCGGCGATTGCAGGGGTGAGGGCGGTCAGGCCCCGGCTCGGGGTTGCCGGGGACGCATGCGGCCGGTTGCCAAGGCCGCACACGCGTCACAGGGCTCCCGGCGCTCCCGGAGCCGGGCGGTGAGGGCGCCGCCATGTTGCGCCAGTTCGCGCATGTGCAGTAAGCCCCCGGCGGCCCGACAGAGTCGCGCATGCACAGAATGTACCCTAGAGCCAGGGAACAGTTGCGTGAGGGCAGGGACCGTACAGGAGAGGTTGCGGCGGCCATTAGGGATGCGCGCAGGCGCAGGGAAGGCGCGCACGCGGCCCCAATGTAATTGCAGCCTCCACGGGACTACAACTCCCATGAGGCTTAGGGCCAAGCACACCAGGTGCCTTAGTGTGGCCTATGAGGGCCAAGGATCTCTAGAGGGAGAAAGGAGATACATTGTTTGGACTTGCAGCTACGCAGTCAGTTGGAGCAGCGGAGCAGAAGGGGAAGGAAGGGTGCAGGGTTAGTGGGTAATTGATAAGGGACGGCCCCAGTTAGGGACTCTGCCCTTAGTGTGAGTGCCATCTTGTCAGAGTCACAGCTATCAGTGCTGTGAGGTCTGACAGGCAGGCACAGTGTTTGTGCAGCACGGTTGCTGCACGTACCAAGTAAGTGGCAGTGCGTTACTGCAGGTACTAGTTGGTTAGAGTCAGGACCGGGAAGAGCTAGGGGGGCGAGATAGGCCAGTTAACCCCTTAGGTCCCAGGTAGGTCCTCACTCCCCAGTTTGTGGTGCTACAGGGACAGGCCCTAGGTTAGGGACCGTGTCATGTAGTGCTAGTATTAGATAGTGATCAGCGGATGCTGCAGTTCCAGTAAAAGAGATTTGGGCCCAAGTCGGTGCTCAAAGACAAAGACTATCTTCAGGGTGGGACCGCCCCTGGCGGACCCCAAGCAAGGATTCACCGGACCGGATCAGATGGGATCCCAGAACGACAGAGCCTTTGTGAAGTTCCTTGCAGGCCTGAGTGCAGGAGCACTCGGCAGGTACTCTATAAGTGCACCAACAGATCATAACATTCTATTAACACATAGTGGCAGCGCTGACCACGGGACAAAGGGGGTAAGGCTGTGGGCACCGTGTGGGGATGTTATAATGGTGGTGTTATAATTGTTATGTAAGAGTTATCATTTATTCATTCAGTAAACCTGTTATCCATAATACTGGTGTATGTGGTTTCTGGGTGGGTTCCTATGTTAGGGTCATTCTACATTCCCATAGAATCCTACATAGGTGGAGGCGCTGAAACCGAGACCGTTCCAGAGGATTCACCCCAGGCTCTCACTAGCGGAGGCTCAGGCCTCCTGTGAGCCTGCAGGTATATGCACCACACCTGGTAACACTGTATGTTCTCCGCACCCATACCATATCTGCGATTGGGGGGGGGGAGGGGATACCCGTTACACATATAAAACACACCCCCCAATACATATAAAAATACATCTCCACCCCCCCCCATCCATATAAAAATACACCCCCAATAAAAATAAAAATCAGACTTACCTTGTGGATGGTCTCAGGTCAGCCCTGGTGACTGCGGGAGGTCCAGTGGCTGCAGGGTGGGGGGTGGGTCGGTGGCTTAGGGATGGCCGGTGTGCTGGTGGCTGCGAAGGGGGGACCGTTGCTACAGGGGGCATTGCTGCGGGAGAGCCAGTCGCTGCTACGGGGGGGGCGTAGCTGCGGGAGGGCCGGTGGCTGCGAACGGGGGGGGCTTGCTGTGGGGGGCAGTGCCTACTGCGGGGGGGGGCGGTGGTTGCTACGGGTGGTCCGTTGCTGCGGGAGGGACGGTGGTTGTTAAGTGGGGGGGTGTTGCTGTGGAGGGCCGTTGGCTGCAAAGGGGGTGCCGTTCCTATGGGGAGGGGGGGCGTTGCTATGGGGGGGGCGGTAGGCCGGTGGCTGCAGGATGGCTGGGAGGGGGCGGTGGCAGCAGGTAACAGCAGTTGCTGCCGGCCCCAGCTCTCCCCCACTGCAGGCTTCTCCCTCAGTCTGTCCCACGAGGTGTCTGATGCTGACGCGCGCCGGAAGCTAAGCCCAGCTGACCTCGGCGCCGACGACAGAGAGACCTGCCACCGGGTGCCCGCAGCCACACTGCGTTTTTTTTATACGGCACGGCCACGCTGTGGGCCCGGGTGGCCGGGCCCCCTGACTCACAGGATATGGAGGACGGAGAGTGAACTCCGAAATCGGTGCTCTAAAGTCACACACAAGGGCACTGTAACAATGAATAATGAAAGTATCAGCACTGCGACAGTTCAAATCCACTTAGGTATAAGCGTATTAGAAGGGCTCCATATGTGCAATAAAGTCTCAATCCTCAGGAAGAAAATGGTAGTGAGCAAAGTTCAGTAGAAGATACACAGTTAAGGAATACAACTCCGCCACTACCCTCACAAATCCTGGCGTCCAACGCACAGCCCAAGAGCCCCCAAGGGCGTATTACTCACAAAACTTGACCCATCGGTATCGCCGATCAAACGCTGTAATCCGAGGATTTGATCTCTGCGCAGTGTCAGCGTGCTCCAGCCTCGGGAAGTCAGAGGAGAAGAAGAAAGTATGGTAGTTCACAGCCGTCTGTGTGGGTAATGAAAAAGCGCAACTGATGAATTAAAAAAGGTAACTTTTAATGTGCACTAGACATATACAAAATGCCACAAAAAACTCTGACGCATTTCGTCCTGTTACTAGGACTTTGTCCCAGTATCACTGTGTGCTTTGATCCTAAGAATCACTGTGTGCTTTCACCAGTTACTCATTGACAAAGTCCTAGTAACAGGACGAAACGCGTCAGTTTTTTGTGGCATTTTGTATATGTCTAGTGCACATTAAAAGTTACCTTTTTTAATTCATTAGTTGCGCTTTTTCATTACCCACACGGACGGCTGTGAACCGCCATACTTTCTTCTTCTCCCCTGACTCACAGAGCCTGGGCAGCCGGGACCCCTGACTCACCGGGCCTGGGACGTCAACCCCGGCAGCCCCCCCTGTTGGCGACTCTGGTCAGGGGAGTGGAATGTAAGGCTTTACTTTCACTGGGAGAGTAACAAGAAGTGCTTCATGTCAAGTGTATGTACAACCTAAGTCTTCAGCAAAGGTGAATTTTCAGATACCTCAGCATTATGACACTCTCCCCAAATGAAAGTTTGTATTCGTAGAAGATAAGTTAAATTCTATTGGGATAATAAAACCTGCTGTGCTGCTCTAAAAAAAGCATGTCCCCAGACACCATCTGCATTGTTTAGTGTAATATTCTATGCTCATCATCAAAGATCCTTGTGGGATTCTGTACAATGATTTGCTCAAAACCAGGTAAATAGTTATAATACAAATTCATTCTACTAAATGGCTGTCAGAATAAATGATCAGTCTAGCAGTGTGTATGAAGAAATTGGTTCTGTGGCATTAGATTCTTTCACGATTGCAGCATCCACATTGTCTTTACCAAAAAGAAAATCATATACCACACAGTTCATGTAATGTAGGTTAAAGAAAATATACATTTGGTTGTAGAACATCCTCCTATCCCAACAAATATGCCATAGTAATCCAAAAGAGTGTCTGCACCTCGAAAACGGTGTCAACGAGAAAGTCAATATGTCTTATTGAAATCAAGGGTTGCAAAGCAAACTACGTTTCCAGCTGTCTTGTTCTTCCTCAGGTAGAGCATATCTTTTTTTATTTAATAATTTAATGTACTATGTGTTTTACATGAGGAAAGGGCAAGACAGCCCCAAAACACCATAGTTTGTCCTGTATCATTTGATTTCAATAACAATGCATTTGTTTTCTTTTTGGTTTTGAAACGTATGGTGGTCTGAAACTGTTTTGGTTTACTTTGGAAATTGTTTTTAAAAATTGGTAGATAAAATAAGCATTATTACCTTTTTTGTATAAGCCACGATGAAGCTAAAGGGTCAGTTCAATGTTGTGGTCTATGAGGTTTAGAGGCTAGTGTTGTATTCTTAAAACATTTCCGTCTATAGTATACTTCTTATGTAGGGTTGCTAGGTGTCCGGTATTGAACTGGACTGTCCTGTATTTGGATACTCTGTCCAGTAAAAAATGAGAGGTACTGTGATACTGGACATGTATGTGTCCGGTATTTTCCTCCCTGGACATAGTGACCTGACGCACCTTTCACCATTGAGTCCAGTATTTTTGGAGAAGCCACCACCCAACCCTATTCTTATGTTGATCCAAACAAATGTAAGATAATAAACAGTGCTGTGACTTCAAGCAATGCACAATGCAGTGCTACCTGCAGGCCACAAACCATCTCTGGATATCCTTCAATACAGACAAGATATATGTCACTGAACAGTACAATGCTGTAAACCATTTTGATAGATAGATAAGATAGATAGATGGATGGATGGATGGATGGATGGATGGATGGATGGATGGATGGATGGATGGATGGATGGATGGATGAAAACAAACCCTATGCTACTAATAATTAAATATTCATGTATAAGATTCTATTTGTGCCATTTAGTTACTAAATAATCAAGAAAACGTGGAATACACAAGAGAAAATTAATGTGATGTATATGATGTATTCCGTGTCATTTTTAGAAGAGAATCCTCCAGTTATTTGAACCACTTGGTCAATTCAAAAAGGTAGTTAAATGAAGTAATGTGTGAAAACACTACAGAATGTATATCCCCACTTGATTTGTTAAACTGCTGTATGTGAACTATTTATAGACTGTACTCACATCAAATGAACATGACACAAATATATATGGTTACAAAATATTTATTTTAACATATTTACCATCGAAGCCATAAAGCACTTTTCATACAGAAATACAACAAACATGCATAGACCAATGTGGCCTGTCCCAAGGTATATTTAACACAGTAAATATAAGCATGTCACTTTACAAATAATAATATAAATATGTATTTAAAAATATCCACATAATAAATTTAATCAGACCAAGGACAGCAGATTACTCTAATCATTCCACCGCTGCTAAAAAAAATAATAATCCAATTTTAGCTCATGTGAGAGTTATCCATAATTCCACTCACTGCTTTCCATGAGCACACCAACCAGCTGCTAAACAATTCTGAGATATGTTAAACATCCAAAATTTAATTAGCTCCAGTGGATTATCAATCAAATTGTGTTTTAAGACAAAAAAAATTCACAGACAAAACAAGCTAAAATATGGGCAGGATGGAAGCACTTCTGTGAATAGACTTGAGGTAGACTTGTATGCATGAAATGTGTCCTCGTTTGATGGCACATCTTTCATTGTCCATTCCCAATGCAAATAAATCCCCATATGCAGCATCTCACGTTTAGAGTTAAGGCATGTATTTCTTACGTTATGGTCCAGCGTTTCACTGTCAGTGTCCCTAGCATTTAATGCTGCCTGACTGCTAACCCAGAGTGTAGTACTACGTCATCCTTCTAAAAACACGTTACAGGAACAGTGCACTCCATAATTCTTCTTCTTTGACAGAAATGTTATTAAGCTAATATTTGGACAATGTGTTTTCATTTCTCTCAGAATGTTTTTTTTTTTTTATACCAGTAACGCTGTATCATAACGCTCCAGAAGTTGGATGGTAGTTCTCACAACTCTAGCTTCAATTCTTCAGCTTTTTTTCTGAATGTATTGAACCATCACGAAGAACGTCTTTGGCACACGCGCTAGTCACTCACTGACAGCAATGCCTTCCAGATTCTAGAAGATTATCAATTGTCAGTTTACCACTATGAGGTTGTCTTCATATGTTTCCAAATTCCTCTCTTTTTATGTGTCCAATGATGTGACACTTCTTTAATTCCATTGGGCATTTTCATTAGCTTGGCAAAGTCGAATGAGTTCTTAATGGAATGTTCAATGTCTTCCAATCTGTAAAAACAATAAATATCTGTTGTTAATGTTATGGTAATTAAAGAGCATTCAAGTAAATATACAGCATGAAATCCACTTGATGTGCCTTTTTACAAAGTGTTTGAAATATAGTACATTTTTAATGTGAGAATAGGCTAAAAGAATTCCCTTATGGTGACCAGTATTGAATATGCTTTGTTATCCCATTACTTGTAACACGTGTGGAAAGTTTCACAACACATGCAAATGGGATTTCTAAAAGCATATCCACTTCAAATTTGCTGTTAAAAGTTCAATTTCCTTTGAAAGTTAAAATACCTTTTTCTCTATTTCACTGATTATGCTATCAACTAGAATGCATCTGAAAAGCTGTAACATTTGTCTATAGATTATGGACTTATTTTATCATAATACAATCAAAATTGCTATTTTCTGAATTTCTTTGCAAGATATTCAGACATCTCGACTGTTGACAAAACTGCAGGCTTCAAAATCGTTGTAGCTTGTAAATGTCTATTGGAGACGGTCATTGTGAGCTCTTCAGAGAAGGGACTCCTTTTCATAAGTGTCACTTTTATGTCTGAAGCACTTTTCCCCATTATGTGTAGCCGAGCCCCGCTTTCCCCTACCGTAGGTGCGGGGGAACTGGTGGCTAGGTACCGGAGCTCCACGCGATCGGGGAGCTGCTCCGGTGGTTGTGGCCATCTTGTTTTCTCGTGCATGCGCAAGGCAACACATCGCGCATGCGCAGAAGGGATTAAGTACGGAGGCTATTACAAGGGGTTCCGCACACGCGGCCGCGGGACTACGAGTCCCAGAGTCCTTAGAGAGGAACAACACATGGAGCAGTACAGCCAATAGGGCTGAGGGATCCTCGCAAGGCGCAGGAAGGATATACTTTGGCCGAAAGGGAGCGCGCCAATTGGAGCAGAGGAGGCAACAGAGTAAGTCGTGTTCAGGGAGCAGTGCTTAACTGGACTAGGCCTAGATTAGCCCCCACAGGCCCCTGTTAGGTCCTGAACCCGTTCCAGCTTGTGGTGCTGCAGGGAAGGCCCCCATATAGGGAAGCTTCCCCTTAGTTCACCACAAATAGTATTAGTAAACTGGTGACAGGACGCCACACTGTGAGCTACGGCCTGCGGTCTGGGACCAGACCACAGGCACACCATAGACTTTAAGGAGACACTTCAGCTGGAGCTCCCTCAAGAGGCGGACGCCTCCGGCAAAGAGATAGAGGATTCGGCAGACCCGTTTCGTGGGCTCATAGTGCGGTTCTGAGGATCTACCATCACCACATTAACCTGGTCTGGCCTGACACCAGGACAGGTACCACGTGCACCAACAGCCTTACACAGGGGGTAGCACTGCTCCGCACACACTTTGGGTGGGCATTACTCTTGGACACCGTGCGGTTAGGTGCCCAGAGAACCGCAGTACTTAGGGGAAACCTCACCGGGGAGTGGACATAGTGGGGAACCTGGTGTGGGAAATATATCGTGTGGGGTACTACTGTTCTGTGTAATTATTATTAGCTTGCTAGTAAACTGTTAACATTATACCTGTGTGGTGTGTATTACTATTCTTGTATTGGTTCCTGTGAGGGGTTATCCTGCAGAGCTAGGATCCCTCCCAGGTGGAGGCGCTGTACCGAGGAGAACGAGAGCTCATCCCAGGCTCCCAGCGGTGGAGGCTTAGGCCTTCTGTGAGCCACAGTTAAAGGCAGCATGCGTAGTTCCCTTAGTTACGGGGAAAGGGGGTTACATGTGTTATTTGTATTATTTGTTATTTATATGATTGTCACGTGTATAACTGCTGTGAAGCGCTATGTACATTAATAGCGCACTATAAATAAAGACATGCATACATTGTACAAGAGAACCAACATGAAATCCAAACTGATTTGAACCGCTGCAAAGTTATTGGTCAATAAGCACCCATGTGGTCTCTCACCTTTTCATCTTCTTGCTTCTGCTTGGGTGCTTATGAATGCATTTTCCTCCAAACCTCTGCCCCCTGCAGGCTTTGGCCTCCTGAACTTGGCTCCTGTCTTTTGCAAGAGAAGACTGGGCCCTGCATGAAAATAAACAGAGTCTTGTAAAACACAAATGAAGAAACACCTTTCCCCAACACATACTCCTCAGATAAAGAAAAGCTCTGATACAGGTGTATTTAAAGTGAGCTATGTAAATACTCTGGATGGAACATTTGCACACACCGGAGTTCTGTTGCAGTTTGGCAGAAGTCCAGGCATTTCTTGTCTTTACGCTTGGCACAGAGACACCTGCTTGTAGGTTCAGGGAGTTTTTCTGTGTCTGTGTCCTGCAATGCCCGTCTGATCCGAGGGCCTCCGAGACCGTAAGGCACCGTTCGCCTGCAATAAAAAGTTTGCACATTTCAATTTTTTTTCTCCAAAACTAATCTCAATAGCTTGTAATGCTCATAGTGTAGATGCTACTATTTTGTAATCACGGATCCACTGTGATTTTAGAAATTACTTGCATTTAAAAAAAAAAACATGAAAACCCAAATAGCAAACCCAGTAATAATTATGTGCTATATATTAAATCACAGTATATTTTGTATATAAATTAATTTTATTTTACATATCTGTTATTGAAGTTATAAATGGTTGCATTTGAATGAATCTGCAAAACAAACATAATGACCACACACAATACAATTGTTACATATGATTGATCATTCTGACCAAGCTAATGTTTCACACAATTGCACTTTCACTTTATACGATTTGCTTTAGCATAAACATATTTTGTATCAATACTGAAATTGTTACTTAGCAGCAAATGTTATAAACTACACACTTCTCTCACAGTGCACTGTAGCAGTAACCTTTGTACAAGAAAGGCCCTCATTTTCTGCGCACTTAATTATATACAATTTCGCAAATTGCCAGACTCGGTTTCACAGTAGCATACTGTACAAGTACATTACACAGGTTGCTACGTGCATTTTAATTAATAACTTCTTAATGGTTCTTAAATCATAGTTTAGGAGTATATCTCTGTGAATGGCTGGGAGGCATGAAGCAAGGCAAATATTTACAGTTTAGGACATTACACCAGCAGTGCTATGCAATCAGTGCCACACATAGCTCCTGCCTGTCAGAAGGCTCAAGTCATGTCAACAGAAATGAAGCAGATTTTGCTACTTTGCGCTTTACAGTATAAAATCTGCATGCAAATAAGTATACAAAATAGAGGTCAGAAATTATTGGCAGCCAAAGTTATTTGTCTCCAATTTGTTTGGTGTTCAGATAAGGCATGGCCACTATCCATACACAATTTCAAGTTAGGTTTATGCAGTGTTTGGAAACTGTTAAAATTGAGCAGTTTGTTTGCCCAGAGATTAAACGGTTTTGTTTTCTATGTGATTTCTCTATTGGCTGTTTCAGGTACAGTATGCATTGCACGGCCTGTGTTAATTGCATTAAAGCTACTCGCCTCCACATGGATTTACCAACAAGCTCCTCTGTTGTTGCTGCAGAGATCCATGATGAAAACTCAGCAAAGGGCTTGTAAAATGCAGGGGATAGGCATTGGGGTTAGGAAATAGGTAATAAAAGCCAAATATCAAGTAAACTCTAACGTTTTCGAGTAAGCAGACGGAGGACAAATTAGGCGTGCCAAATGGTCATTCATTACCTGCTGTCAATTGCAGTGTTTCTAGGTTTTTATGACTGAGAATAGCAATTATTTCAAAATCAGCTGAGCATCTACTTTATTGTGTGGATGTTTTTCTTAAACAATGTCTTCTACAGATTATAATTTGAATGACTCACTGTAATATACAGTATATTCTCTTTATTCAAACAGGTTCATTGATGCACCTGGTAATATTGTGTATTATATGTAGTGCCTCATTTTATTGTATTGCTTAATCCTATTAATTTGTATTGAAATATGAATGCAGATATTGGATTTGAAACTGTAATTTAACCATCTACATAGTTTAGCAACTCTCTCAAATCATTCCAAAAAGTTATTTTACTTGTGATCAGGAATAGATAGTTTGCAGAATGCAATACATTTTGTTAGGAAAATATTTATAAAACATTGTTGTATATATAGAGTCTTCAGACATTTTGTAAAACTTCATAATGTGCTTAATGACACCCTAATGAGAATATTGCACTATATCAAGAATGAGCTTTGGATATACCAGAAAGGAGACAACTGTGACATCATAAAAGCAGACTCTTATGATCCTACAAGCTCAAGAGAACAACAATAAACATATACTGTATTAGTAATATTCCTGTTAATCCAACAAAAAAACCTTTTAAACATGCAATTAGATACATTTTCCCCATGACCACTGGAGATTCAATTGCTTTGAACTATAAGCCCAATAATGAGATGCTGAGGCTGAAGTGAGGTGCAGGAGAAAGATACTGGACTTACTCAGGGGTGTTGATCCATATGATGTCCAGGTGACAGAAATAGACACACTCTTTGTCCATCAGAGAAGAACAGGAGCAGCGTTTAAACCTGCGTGGTGGCCAGGGAGAGCCAGAGGAGCGGTGAGCAGCAGCCACTTCAGCAGGAGCTGGAGATCCATCATGGAGGGAGAGTGGGCTGCCTGACACTGCAAAGAGAGCATATGCTGTGTTAGCTGAGAAGGCCCAATGGCTCTGGGTCCAGATACACAATGATCTATGATGAGACATTCCCTCATTGTTCCTTACGTGTGTGCCTGCTGCTTTTGCTGCTCTGCAAACAGTGGATGCCCCTGGTTTTAACTCTGCTGCTATGCAAACAGAGGATGCCCCTGGTTAAACACAGAGCATAAACTATATTGCATTTGGGCATATGTAATTTACTTTAACATAACCAGCACAGTATCCTCTGATTGAGAACACACATTATGGACAATGCTGCCTCTTCGGTAGAGATGTAAAGGAACAGTCCTCCTCCTAGACCTAGACAATCTGCAGATTCAACCTCTAACTCGATATACATTCTATGCAGGGAACCTGAATAATCAAATGCACTCTGACACAGATCTATCTACCCAGAGACAATAAACAAAAATGTGTTCCCATAAATGTTTGGAATCTATATATATTAAAGATTATAATCTGGGCACAGAAGAACTAGGAAGGTATTGTGGGGTATATGTATCAATATCCACAGGCTGCAAAATTGGTGCCAAAATGTACCATCATTGTCTTTAAAGGGGAAAAAATAAATGTTGCCATTAGTAAACGAACTGCAATTTTTTGTGTGCCAGTTTAGCAGCCAGGAGACTTATAAAGTGCCCTCCCTACGGCATAGGCAGTGATGTGGTAGCATTGTACATTACATGTGCCAGAACAGGTTACATATATTGCAATAAGCAAAGCTCCAGCTGGCGTCTATTATTGTGCAAGTTTTGTTAACTGTGACGCAATTGAGTTAAATCCATTAGGTAATGGTAACTGCAATGAACAAGAAAGTGAGCATGAATGCAGAATGTCCCTGATTATCATTAGAGCATTCCTGCAATACAGTACAAAGCAAGCAGTACTTAGGGAACGAATAATGGGGTTATAGATTGTAAGCTCTCTGGAGGCAGGGTATCTTTTTGCTTTATGTTATCATTTTACCTGTTGCACGTAATGCCATTCTTTGTCATTTAATTACCTCCTATTGTAATGTAGGGAAGCGTTGTGTACATTGTTGGCACGGTATAAATAAACTGATAGATACATATAGTATTGCACAGTATATACTGTAGTTACTGTAAATATGGGCAGCGTGTGTTATCCATGTGCTGTTTCCATAGGTGATTGTTACCAATGAGCAGCTGTAAAAGATCTGAGATTCTGTGCAGCACCAAGGGGAAACTTTGCAGCTGCAGTAGAAATGCTGCTACTGTATGCACAGATCTTTGTAACAAGTATCTGAAACCAGTGGGCACTGCTGCTGCCTACTCTGCTTGTTCATTAGTTCTGCTACTAAGTTATCTTCTAACCACTGAGACAACATCACAACTACCTGTAAGTCCCATGATTAGAATATACACTGTGCCTGCTGAAAATACATCACACGTCTTATATTACAAGTCACTCAATCACCCCAGAGAAGAAGCAAACTACAGTATCAGAACACCGCGTCCCCTATCTAAGACACTGCATGTAGCCCTATGATAGAGTAAATTAACGTGTACATTTAATGATTGCCACTGTCTCACTACTAAATCACTATTAAACGGGGGGGGGGGGGGGGAGGCGATGCACTGTACCAGTGCCAGCGGGCTGCAAAACTGGAGGCAAGAAAAAGTAGCACCTGCCTTGTTACAGAGAAAAAAAAAACCCCACTGAAAGCAATGAAACTTCACCCCCTTTCCTCCTATTGTACAGTGTATCAGGTATTTCATGGCATCAGTTTTGCATATTTGGATATATTATCCTCCATGTATATCGTTTAAGGTTTTACCCTACTTCAGTAACTCTGTTAGGGCTACAGTACATTACATTGTGTCCATTGGGTGTTAAAACAGTAACACATAATCCAAGCCATTGGACAGGGCATGTCCTGCAGCCTGCTCACTGAGATCACACCTGCTCACTGAGATCACACCTGCTCACTGAGATCACACCTGCGTTCTGGATCTCCCTGCACCAGGTTTCGCTTCTCTTGATTACTCAGCCAAGCAGCTCCAGGACTTCACACCCTATCATTTCATTTCACAATCGCTCTGCTCCATCCCCTCAAGTCTACATTGTACTACTGTATTTGCTCTTTAAATTGAGTGCTCACTGCGCACGCTACAGTATAACACCCAGGACACGTTTTTTTCCATCCTGACTGTCAGGTTGATCTCCCTGTGAATCCCTTCCTCATAAACACGATCTGCTGCTCTTTGCACCTGATCATTTAAGGCTGCCAACTGCATTCAAAATATAAGAATAAAGCACTATAATAATGATGCCTTTTTATAGGAATGATACATTGTATTAAAAAGTATGTGTGTGTGTTATAATGGCACACAATAATGCCACAATAATAATACTGCTGACATTATTGATGGTAATAATAATAATAATAATAATAATAATAATAATAATAATAATAATAATAATAGAAATAATATCACAAGAATTACCAGCACTATATAATTGACGCATCTTATAATATAATAGTTTGATTTACTGCTCCTTGGTAAGTAAAATGGGCAAACTAAATGTGCATTTACAGAAACAAATTTGTTAATATGTGTTTTGAGGGAGGCAGGTGAGACAAAAACTCTCAGCAATTTCAGTGCCAGTATGTGCAGAATACACAATAAAAAAACTCAACAGACACCAGCCTTATAAACATTCCTTAATATTTACCCCCATGAGTAATTTACCCCCTAGACTGGAGTCAGGGAGGCACGTTGCACATTGTGCAGTAGGAGCCCCGGCACAATATTCACTACGATCTTGGGGACACCCCAGCTGAACTGCGTGATAATAATCAGGAATGCGGGATTTACTGTGTGCATACTGCTATACTGTGAATGCTAAATTAAGTCATATTTAGTGTGTTAATATCAGCCCATGGAGGTAATGTGTTAACTACACATTTTATCAAAATAATTCCCTTTTGTATACATTTTTCTTTCTATGTATGAGAATCGACAAGAGCTATATGTATTAGCATTATGTGCTAATTCATGAAAAGGCTGAGGTATTAACACTAGCTCAGTGATCTGTGCAGTAGCACCTTGCAACTATTAGATTCCTCATTTCCAAGTTCTTCTAGATAAATTGCATGATATTTAAACATGAAGAACATATATGTCATACATATAAACATCATATCAACATCTAGATAAGGAAAATCCAAATATCCTGTTCAATGCAATAATAGGAGTTTACTGTACCTGTTCCATGTGCCCCGTGAAACAGCACAAACAGCAGAGAAAGAACCATCTGTAAATCCATTGTGAAACTGGACAAATACATCTTCTAGGTGATGAGCAATAAAAAGAAAGCAATCCCCAAAAAAATTCTGTTAATAAATTATTTTAATAGGTATGCTCTGTCGCCCTTTTTTTTATATTTTAGAAAAAGAAAAAAAATATATAGAACTTTCCCCTAGTATTGATAAATGAGATTAAATGTTCTTAATCAATTATCCAAAGTCCAATCAGAAGAAGTAGATCAGGGGGTTCTTAGTCCTTTGAGAGGTCCCAACAAGATTGTGGTTCAGCCAGCTTTCCTCTTCCTTTTTATATTGAACCGCCATAGAGTTTGTAAACAGCCCTGAATGTATATTATCCTGAGACAATGTTATTGTGCTATTAGTCACCGAGAAGCAACGTGCAGACTGAGATAAGGGTAGGCTGGAAAGGAAATCTCTGGTAACCTCACAGAGGGAGACGCCGTCTGACAAACCAGGGGCAGGGCTAAGAGAAATCCCTTAGTCCCTTTAAACCTGCCGCTCTGGGTTCCTACCAGTAGGGGGAGTGTCAGCCCTACCTAGAGGACACAGCACACAGAGAGTTCCAGGGCTTGCACTGCACGGAGGATTCTCCTAGTCTCACATCAGTAGAGCTATTGCTTCACCTGTTAACTAAATATTGCCACTGACTGGAAGAACAAGAAATGTATGTCCAGGGTTGCTTAAAAGAACTGAACGTTTTTATTATTTTGCATCACTGCTCTTACTATTAGACAGTTGATAACTTTAATATTATTGAATGTGTCATTATATTGGAGTGCAAAATCTGCACTCATGGCTTGTCACATCAAACTTTTCTGTTGAATATACAATTATACAGTATTGAGTAATGGGAATGAAATTGTTATTTTCGGGTTATTCATATAGTGCATTTCCATCAGATTTAAGAATACTGGCATCAAAACGATTGGAGCTCAAAAGTTCAAAACCAAAGAGTTATTAGGATATACGGTTTCATTGATGACAAGAGGTATTTTGAACAAATGATGAATAATCAAAGAATAAAGGGATTTTGCCCCTTCTCTGCATAAATAAGCAAATCAGAGAATAGTATGTAGAACAACAACGACTTTCACAATGCACATGTTGTAATGACATCAAATGCCATTAAAATGTGCATCTCATTCCATAATTTGTTAATTGTTTGCTGCATTTATGAAAGAAAAAAGGCTAGTTAGAGGTTCAAAAATCCGTGCTGAAATGAAGGAATTTGGTTGAGAAGTTTCCTGTCCTGTAAACAGGCAGAGAAAAGAAATGATTAATGCGTGTCGAGGAATTTCAGGAATTGAATACATTTACCCCTAAAGACTTTTAGAACTGTGTGCTGTACATGTAGCATGAGATTGTTTTCCATGGTACTGTACTTAACGGCTATGGACAGTAATGGTGGTGCTTGAAATAGAGAATCATTTTCTTGCTGCAGAGAATAAAAAATATATGTTGTGGAAATCTCTGATATTTTTAATTATAAAAATGTTTTTACCTGGAAATACCAAAGCACTGTTTCACGAAAGCAACCAGGGCTAGTTATGTGAGGAAACTCATAGGATAAGAAACTCCTTACAGTGATTATAAATGTATTACTAATAGGTAATGTTAAACAAGCTGGAAGAGGCTACATTTCCTGCTCCTTTCCCTTATTTAAAGTTGTAATTTAACGTATTAAGTGTGCATTTAAAGTAGGTTTTTTTTTTGCTGCTTATTGTTCTGGCACTTTGTTCCCCACAGAAACACCACTGACTTTAACATGATGACATGAGCAAAAGTGAAAGAAAGACAAATCAGATGTTTTTCTAAATGCTGCTAATGTGCCTAAATTATAGGGCTTATGTTATGATGAGGTCATTAAGGATTGTTTTACGATATCAAAAAGACTTTTTAAACAGTGTACTTTGGGCACAGGCTCAAGATTCAACGTTCTTGAATAACAACTTAATCAAATATCTCCTGTACCAAGTGCCTATTTTGGATCTGCTACAAGAAAATGCACATTGTAAAGACCATTACACATATTCAAGTGTGTTGAATGACATAGGAGCCGGGATGACTAAAGTTTTTTTGTAATCTGAAACAATTCAGGTTAGAAAAGTTTTGTTTTTTTTTCCCCCCAGCCGTAACACAACATTGTTTTATTGTGTAGGTTTGTCAGATAAAATGTTAACATACAGTAGTAGAACAATATTGCTTTGACTAAGAAATCCAATATGTATTGGCTAACACACTATAAACACTAATTACTCTTTTGTACATATATGAGGCCTATGCTATCTATTGTGCACCCTTTATCTACGGCAGATCTAAATTATATTAAACATCTCCATATAAGATATACATATACCACTGTATGTATGTGTGTTCTGATGTGTTGATTGATGCTTAGATGAGACATTGTGAGCATATCGTACACTGCTAGACACTGTAAATAAAAGTTATATAGCAGGTAGGATACACAAAGTACTGTATGGTACATGATCAGTAGATGTACTATCATAGAGAGAAGTACATGCACACTGCAATATGGTGCTGATGGGGGGTACTTATCTGCCGGTGCACTGGGTCCAGGGAGGTCCTCCAGACAACACAGAGGAATACAGTGTAGATCAGTGGTTCCCAAACTTTTTCGGTTCAAGGCTCCCCAAGGCAATCAGAATTTTTTCAAGGCTCCCCAAGGCGATCAGGATTTTTACGCGGGCCACCAAAGTAAAAACAAAGGTGTATATACATACCTAACAGTTGCAGTGCGCAGTTGGTGTCTCTCTCAGACACTCTCACACACTCTCACTCTCTGACCTCACTCTCTCTCTCTCTGACCTCTCTCTCTCTTTCTCTGACCTCTCTCTCTCTTTCTCTGACCTCACTCTCTCTTTCTCTGACCTCACTCTCTCTCTCTCTCTCTCTGACCTCACTCTCTCTCTCTCTCTCTCTCTCTCTCTGACCTCACTCTCTCTCTCTGACCTCACTCTCTCTCAGACATCTCTCTCTCTCTCTCTGACCTCACTCTCTCTCTGACCTCACTCTCTCTCTGACCTCACTCTCTCTCTCTCTCTCTCTCTCTCTGACCTCACTCTCTCTCTCTCTGACCTCACTCTCTCTCTCTCTCTCTGACCTCACTCTCTCTCTGACCTCACTCTCTCTCTCTCTGACCTCACTCTCTCTCTCCTCTCTGACCTCACTCTCTCTCTCTCTCTCTGACCTCACTCTCTCTCTCTCTCTCTCTCTCTGACCTCACTCTCTCTCTCTTTCTCTCTGACCTCACTCTCTCTCTCTCTCTCTGACCTCACTCTCTCTCTCTCAGACCTCACTCTCTCTCTCTCTCTCTGACCTCACTCTCTCTCTCTCTCTCTCTCTCTCTGACCTCACTCTCTCTCTCTCTCTCTGACCTCACTCTCGCTCTCTCTCTCTGACCTCACTCTCTCTCTCTGACCTCACTCTCTCTCTCTCTCTGACCTCACTCTCTCTCTCTCTCTCTGACCTCACTCTCTCTCTCTCTCTCTCTCTGACCTCACTCTCTCTCTGACCTCACTCTCTCTCTCTCTCTCTGACCTCACTCTCTCTCTCTCTCTCTCTCTGACCTCACTCTCTCTCTCTCTCTCTCTCTCTCTCTGACCTCACTCTCTCTCTCTCTCTCTGACCTCACTCTCTCGACCTCACTCTCTCTCTCTCTCTGACCTCACTCTCTCTCTCTCTGGCCTCTCTCTCTCTTTCTCTGACCTCTCTCTCTCTTTCTCTGACCTCACTCTCTCTTTCTCTGACAACACTCTCTCTCTTTCTCTCTGACCTCACTCTCTCTCTCTCTCTCTGACCTCAC
Source organism: Ascaphus truei (assembly GCF_040206685.1). Taxonomy (NCBI): domain Eukaryota; kingdom Metazoa; phylum Chordata; class Amphibia; order Anura; family Ascaphidae; genus Ascaphus; species Ascaphus truei. Next base: position 187,327,354 of record NC_134484.1, read on the forward strand.
TCTCTCTCTCTCTCTCTCTCTCTCTGACCTCACTCTCTCTCTCTCTCTGACCTCACTCTCTCTCAGACATCTCTCTCTCTCTCTCTGACCTCACTCTCTCTCTGACCTCACTCTCTCTCTCTGACCTCACTCTCTCTCTCTCTCTGACCTCACTCTCTCTCTCTCTCTGACCTCACTCTCTCTCTGACCTCACTCTCTCTCTGACCTCACTCTCTCTCTCTCTGACCTCACTCTCTCTCTCTCTGACCTCACCCTCTCTCTCTCTCTGACCTCACTCTCTCTCTCTCTCTGACCTCACTCTCTCTCTCTCTCTGACCTCACTCTCTCTCTCTCTCTCTCTCTGACCTCACTCTCTCTCTTTCTCTCTGACCTCACTCTCTCTCTCTCTCTGACCTCACTCTCTCTCTCTCTCAGACCTCACTCTCTCTCTCTCTCTGACCTCACTCTCTCTCTCTCTCTCTCTCTGACCTCACTCTCTCTCTCTCTCTCTCTGACCTCACTCTCTCTCTCTCTCTCTCTCTCTGACCTCACTCTCTCTCTCTCTGACCTCACTCTCTCTCTCTCTCTCTCTCTGACCTCACTCTCTCTCTTTCTCTCTGACCTCACTCTCTCTCTCTC